>NC_133655.1:135841311-135963170 GCF_009905375.1 Apium graveolens | reverse complement strand
ACCATTCTCAATGCAGTTTGATGTAGCTTTCATCTTGAGAGAGAAGATGTAAATGCATCTTCACCTTCCAGTGATGATAGTTATCTCTTTCCAGGATTGGAATCTTTACACCAATATCCTTCTTACTCATGATGTTAGCAGAATAGATCTTTAGACTCTTTATATGTTAAGAGCTTGCTCTGATACCAATTGTTATTCCCAGTGGACTAACAATGAGATTTACAGAAGGGGGGGTTGAATGTAAATCTCAAAACTTTTTCAAGTTTTGAGCAATTTGTAAGACTAAGTGTTTGAGTGATCAAATGTGTGTAAATTGCTTGGAGCTGATGCAGACAAATATATATTTAAACACAAATGTAATGAACACAAAGAACTTAAAAACTTTTCTGGTAGATTTGTTGTTCCACCAGAGATGTGTTATTTCAGAAAATCTGTGATTCAAAATTAAATCACAGCTGCTTCCTAGTACAAACTAGATAATTTTCTCTCTTGATATTTCTAAACAGCTCAGGGAAAATTCTCATCTAATTACTAGCTACTACTTGGTTTATATAACACCAAGTTTACAAGTGAAGACAAAGATAAAGTACAATAAGACAATAGTTCTCCACTTGTTTCTGTTCCATTTTTATCCAGTGTAATATGGAATTATCTGTTGACTTTCCATTATGAACCAGACTAAAAACGGCTGCTTTTTCTGCTGTTCCTGAAATAGGTTACCACATCTCTGTCAATCCATGTGCCTCTGTCAGCTTTGTTAACTGTTACTATCAACTGCTATGAGACTGAGCATCCGTTGAAGCTTTCATCCGTTGATGGCTTTATCCGTTGACGCTCTAGCAGTGCATCCGTTGAAGCTTTCATCCGTTGATGACTTTATCCGTTGATGCTCTAGCAGTTGAAGCTTTATCCGTTGAAGCACTTATCCGTTGAGGCGTTAGAGACATCCGTTGAAGCTTAGTTTCTTATCCGTTGAGGGTCTTCAATATCCGTTGACACTTCTTCACTTATACAAAATTACAAGGCATGAAATATTTACAATTAGCCCTCCTACTTGTACATCCATTAGTAGTCAACATGACTGATTATCTCCCAACAACATCTAAGAATTACAGCTTGAAACCAGAGAGTGAGATGTGCTACAATACCAAACTTATTGCTAAGTAAGGCTACTCCTTCAACGGATAGCCAAGATGGTCTTATCCGTTGAGGCTACAAACACTAGATTTCTACTTAAGTGTTTTGCTGAACTTATTATCAAACTAATACACATATTCCTAACAATACTTGAATAGATTCAATCTTTAAAATATCATCAAAATAAAATGAAGTTATGAGATACTTCATTTGATGCAAACATCATTTTGAAAACTTGACCCTGCCAACACTCAACAATCGCCCAACTGTAGCCTTTCTATCGAAGTGCTCTGGGTAGTGTTGCAGAAATATCCAATTGGATGATGAACTCATTACGGGAGTTTGCCGCGCCAGGAAGACCACTTACGATGATCAGTCGTAGTAGTACAACCCCACCATTTTCTACATGTAGAGGAGAACCTGTCGGATTTACTTGTCAACCGAACACTGAACTCCTAAGGAATGGACCGCCTTAGCGGATTTTCCAGGCCATTTGGGCCAATATAATAAGGCTGGGCCGGCGCTACTCGGCCACTTACGCCACTCCTAGTTCAAATGAAATCCATGACTCTGAAACGTAAAGCTCGTCCCCACTTTCCCCAAGTAGAAACTTGTTGATACGGCTCCATCAAGAAGTCGTATCTAGTTGGAAAGGAAAACTCACCGATATTTCCCAGGCGATGCTTGTTAATGGATTAACTTGTTCCAAGAATTTTACTTCCCGAGTGTTGGGTAAGTAATCAAAATTCTTTTATCGAGACAGCAACCTTGTTGCGAATATAAAACACACCACAGAGCCGGATCCCTCAGGTTTTGAGCGAGTATTTCAATCCCCTTTTTTTTTAAAGGAAGATCTTAAATATAAAAATGAGTTTTGGGATCCGCTCTAACTTTTGAAAATCATTTTAAAGACTTGAAAACACTTTAAAGAGTGTTTGGAATGATGCTGATTTAATGAAGTAAATCAGTCTCAATATAAAAGAAATAACTGAATATTATTATTTAAATAATATTCCCATAAAGAATAATCTTTATAAAATAATTGAAGTAGAAGTTTTAAGACTTTTACTTGAATGAAAATTAAATAATCAAAGATATACTTTATACAAAAGTACTATCTTTATTTGAATAATCGAAAATAAGTTTGATTATCGAAACATTATTCTTTAATAAATTAAAGAATATTATTAAATAATAAGCGGAGTCATAATACCTCGAATGAATATTATAAATAATATTCATTAAATAAAATAACTGAGTCATACATCCTCAAATGAATATTCAAGTAATATTCAATAAATAATATAAAGGAGTCATAAGTCCTCGAATAAATATTCAAGATAATATTCATTAATAAAATAAAGATAAAGTTATCGAATAAACCTTATTCGATTAATAGTTTTGAAAACTATGACCGTATATATATAAAAATATATATATATTATACTCGGGAACATCGACTCCCGGTTTAGAAATATGTTCACCTTTTATCCCCTTTACTAAGGGTAAACTCAAATACCGCTTATCTCTAGCATAGGTATTATGCAACTATAAGCATTTGAACCAACAGATATATAAACCAAGAATATAAATCAGGCATGCATATATACCATATCACATGCTACAATATATCGCAAGAATTTGCTAATATAACCATCATGCATCTATTACAAGATAATGCATATACAAGTGTATACATCACAACAACAGTATAACGGGTAGAAAACTTGCCTGAGCGACTGGGGGTGATAAAAGGCTCGGGACGAGTCTGGTAACCTATAAACAATAAGTAACTTGGAATTAAACCAAAGTCACTTGTAAATCTATACTTTAACTAACTTAGACTCTAACGCTTGTTTTGCGCTTACTGATTCTCTTAAGTTACTCTAGTACCCTCGGCTCCACCATTTTTAATAATTTAACCATTACGAGTTTCAAGGCGATTCCTTCGCGAGTGTCTTACCAACTACCTAACATACTTAACATAATTGTTTCATACATTAATTAACCCTTTAAGGTCTTTAACCTATGTTTCAAAGTAAGGCGAGGGGAAATGTTTTGTTCGCGAACCGCCGTTACTTAAAATGGTCGTTTCTCCTAAACCGTACATCGGAACCAAACGAACTACATATCAAAACGAAGCTCGTAACATGAACTATCTAACCATGGCAATGGTCAAAATCTAGCAGGGGGTTCTCGGGTCCTAATGTTATGAACAAAAGCAGTCTAAAGTAAATCGGACATTACGACGGCTATGTTTACGCGATTTCCCAATTTTATACCCTTCCAATTCAACCCATAATCAAGCCACAATCACATCCCAATCCAAACTCCATCCATACCACATCCTAACAGCCCCAATCAATTCAATATTAACATTTATACTTATGCTTAAGCTTGAATTTAACTATACTTAAGTTCTTTTAACCAAAACAACAAGATTCACCATCCATTTCACTACCACTCCAAACCAAATTCTAAACCAACAAGCATTAAGATACTATATCACCATAACAACTAGAATCATCCTATTTAACAAAGTAAAGCTAGGGTTTGGAGATGATATACCTTCCTTGAAGTGGTGTGAGTAGCTAGGAAGCCTTAAGAAGTCTTGAGATGACTTAGGGATGCTTGGATCTTAAAGGAAAAACAAGAAAATCAAGTTAAAATTCTTGAAGTCACTATTCATTGTCTTCTTCATTGATTTCTTGAAGAAGATTGTGAATGATTTGGAGGCTTAAACTCATAGAATAGCCATAACTATGCATAAGGAATACTAGGGAATTATCTTACCAATTTAGGAAGCCTTGAACTTGAATTTTGAAAATTGTTTTCTTTGAAAATGGCAAAAGCCGAGAGTAAAGGGAGGATGAAGGAGAATTTTGTGTTTTTGTTTTGATGAAAATGAATATTTTCTTGGTTGGTTGAATTAGTTTTGTTTTGTTTTAGGTCAATTACCCATTTACCCTTGATTTTGTGTGGTTAATATTCCACCACATTTCCTTCCCTCTTATGTCATGCTTGCATCACTTTGTGATGTCATCACCCCTCCTTTGTCCTCTTTCTATTGGTTGGATGACACCATCCTCTCTTATCCCTTTGATTAACTTCCTAATTGTTTGCCTAATGACCGCTGATCTGTTATACGGTTCGCTTAACTTTCGTTTTCGTTTATCGTTTGAGGGATCATACCCGGGATCTTATTACTTAGGTTCCCTTAACCTTTCTCAATATATTATATTCCTTTTATGATCCTCTCTTATAATCCTTTAATTTAAATCCTTTTTATCCTGTTACCTTTTACTCAATTCTTTCCGTATCTAGTGGATTTCCGGGAAAAACCAAAGTGTTCGGAATTGGATTCTGACGATCTTTACATACACTTATATACCATATAGAGTACTAATAAAATCTCAGAATATCCATAACAGAAACCCTATGTTAGGGCGAAAACACGCGCTAATATTCACGCAAGTATACGCGTTCGCAAGTAATATAGAATATTTTCTAGTTCGTTCCCTCAGAGACTCAGACTAAATTATTGTCTAATTAAACTCACTCACCAATGTATGATTACTTCTCAATGTTAAGATAATAACACTTAAAATTGTTGATTAAATATTAACTATAATTAACTACTTAATTAACCACTTAACTAACACTTCAATTTATCAATAATAAAACACTCATGAGATCACAACTTCATTATTACTTCCTTCTATAGCCATTGTTATTACCTTTAGCTTGTGACAGTGATGATATTAATCGAATAACACGAAACTGATAAAAGCCAACTTTCATTGTACTAATACCATTCTACCAAGCATCCACAATTAAGATAGAAGTTGAATAGTCATCAATTATGTTGAGTTCCTATATGTCTACAGAAATTGACAACACAACGATTTAAGCTCAAGTTATTCCTTTTGATTACATAGGGCAAATAATACTGTTAGAGTTACCCACTAATCATGCTCAACGTACATGAACCTATGCTAGCATGGCAAGTTCTAAATCTCAAGATCCACCGTCGCTTCACAAGAGATTAACACCCTATCTTATATGTTCGCGACGCACATAAGACGAATACGCACAACCAATACTAGATATCATGCAATCATCACACACTAAAGTATTAAACAATTAACTAAAGAATTCCATAATAAATTCGTTGCAACCCCATGATCACGATTAGCCCATAATAGAACTTATCGCCATCATGGGTTCATATGAAATCATGATAAACAAACACAAGAAAATAATAACTAAACTAATTATATTAAAACAGAGTACGTCACAAGAGTAAATAAGTCAAAGCAAGAAAACTAGCATCCAACGTTACAACGAAACAAGAATCACAAGAAATATGCTTCCTCTTCAGTTGCGGTGTGCTAAATCGGTCTTCTTCTTATCTCCTTCGCTTCTTGCGTAAAACACAATCTAAAACATAATTCCCCTTAATACTCTCTGTGAAAACGTCTCAAATCTACTATATAATAGTCCCATAAAACTCAGATTACATAGAAGTTGGAAGCCAAATAGAAGTAGAAGTCTAAAATAATTTATCTTTTTCCCCGACCCTGCGCGGCCGCTCAGCATAGCTGCGCGGGCGCGCAGGTTGCTGCGCAGGCCGCTCAGCATTGCTGCGCGGGCGCGCAGGCCTCTACTGGAAAAAAATCCAGGTTTGCTCCGTTTCTTCGCCGTAATCTGCCCATTCCTTTCCTCTCGCAATGGTGAACACATACCAAGGCTTATTCTTGATGATTCCTCCCCCTAAATGCAACTAATACCCTGAAATGCATAAACACTAGAAAAACGCATCAAATACACAAAATACTTGATTTCAAGACACCAATTTAAGCCATTTTAAGACGTTCTAAGTGGTATAAAATGCCACTTATCACACCCCCAAACTTAAATCGATGCTTGTCCTCAAGCGTCACAGACTCAAAAACAAATAAAAATATGCATGAATGCAATCTATATGAAAATGCAGCGATCCCCCTTACTACAATTAACCAACCAAATTGTCACATCTCAACGAATGCAGTTAGACAACTAAAGATCAATAAACTCATGCAAACGGACATACAGCCAGAAACGTGGTGTGTGCAAATGCTTAACAGATATGCTTCAGAACTAGACCAATTACTATGACTAGACTATCCTCAAGGCAATCCTACGATTATACAAAGAATAAAAATTCTAGGCACAAAGTGATATACAACACTACAAGAATTCTGGAACTTACTACGGAATCGTGCTTTTTATTTACAACTCAAATGCTTATTTGACCGTGCAATGAGTGAGGTCCACAAAAGACTTATACAATGGTATCCATGTAACGAGCGTTAGGTTAGCGGATCCCAGACTCTAAAAGCCTTAGGTCACTAGGCACAAAGTCCCCTAAGAACTTAATAACTCGAATACCAAAGAGCCCACTCTTGATCAATTATGCAATTTTTTTTTTAATAACTTCTGAGCAAGTGCGTTTCGCTCCATCTTGCTCAACCCTAGACTACTCGCAACATATGCGAGCCGGCTACTAGCCGTTTGACGCCTAGCCACAACTAGCAACAACTTCCATATTTTTTTCTCCAAATTTTTTTTCTTTTTCATGTTTTATCACTAAGAACCTATAATCGAATTCTAAGCATAATAAGTAGATTGACCTTGAAAACAACCAAATCATAACAACAATCTAGCCCTTACGCATTCTTTAAGACTTAGTGGACTTACAATTGTTTCTAGCATGCATATCAACCTACACAACTTAATATCACTTTAATGCTATCACTACACTTGCATCAATATCACAATTCAGTCGATAACTTATTGCAAAAGGGATCATGGTAAATGCATGAGCTACATGACATTCATAAAAAAAACCTATAATCATAAATTATGCAACTATATGAACTAAACTATCATAAATATGCAACTAAATGACACACACACAATATTCCTTAACTACCACCCCCAAACTAAAAATCTTCACTGTCCTCAATGAAAGTAGTAGAAAGGAACACAGGGTATACCTACTCGGAGTCATCATCATCATCACCCTCAGTGGGTGGAGTATCAGGCGGTGGGTATGCAGAGTCCTCACCAAAAACTGGCCACTGGATATCAGCTCCAAGGCCTCGAAAAGCAGTCCCTAACGCAAGGGTGAGCTCCTGAGCAAACCTGCTCTGCGTCTCATACATGGCATCTATCCGCCGTGAAAGCCTCCTATACTGGGCATCACCCATCCCAGCACCCTCCTGAGCTCTCGAAGAACCAGCCTCACCACGCCCTGGCCTAGCCATAGTAGCACCTCGTGCTGGACGCCCTCCTGGAAGACGATAACCCAGCCCATGCTCCTCAGGCTCACCATCGGTCCACTCCTGCATCCCATTCAGAGTGCCAGAATCAATCGGAGCTGCTGGCAACTGCAACTGCTCATGAGCCGGCCAGTTCACTCCCACTGCTCGGCATAGCTTCGTAACCGTGGATGCATAAGGGATGTTCATATGCTTTGCTCCCCTCAAAAACTTCAGAATTCCTTGGTAGATAAACTCACCAAGGTCCACATAGTACTCATCATGCAGAATTCCCCACAACAACTGTGCTCTCTCAACTGTGACCTCGTGTGCATGTGAAGAAGGCAAAATATTAGCACATATAAATGCATTCCATGCACGGGCATACCTGTTCATGGCGATCGCCGGAAAGTGACGATACTCATTATTGCCTGGATTGCGGGTCCAAACTGTGCCCGGTCGACAGAGAGTCGCACAAATCAAATCCAAGTCAAAATCCTCAGCAGTCTTTTCATTCCAGTTCTCCTCCTCGGGCTTCCTCTCTCGCTGTCCAATCACACGGCGAATCGCCGCAGGATGATAATCAACCGTCAGCCCACGGACTACAGAAAACCCATTCTTTTCAGCCTTCGCGTTCGCGTAGAACTCGCGAACAACGCTCATCGGTACTGCTTCGGGTGACTCACAAAAAGCTATCCACCCCTTCTCTGCAATCATGGGCAACAACTCACCATCCCTCCCTGATGGTAAAAACCCCCTCTCCTTCAAAATCGGCTTCCCCAACAGCCTAGTGTACTCCTCCTCCGCAGCTCTGTTAGTTAACCGAGGCCTTGCAGCAGTACCCCTCGATGAATCAGCAGTAGGAACTGTGCTACTGCTGTCAATAGTGCGTGCTCTCTTGGGTGCCATTGATTCGTGAATAAAAGTGTGTAAGAACTGATTTTTGATGTTTGTGAGAGAGTTTAAGTGTAGGAAGTTTTGTGGGAGATATGTAGGATAGGTGTATGTATATATAGGGTGTGGATTAGATTAGGGTTTGGGAATTAAGGGATAAAATGATGGGGTAGTGGGAACAATTCGTGGGTTTATGGGCTAAAACTATTTTTGTGTTTTTTTTTTTTTTTTTTTTTTCTGAACTGTAAAAAATTTTCTGGAACTCGACCCCTGCGCGGCCGCTCAGCATAGCTGCGCGGGAGCGCAGAGGGTCTCTGGAAAAAAATTTTTCAGCCCCTATTTTCTGATTTTTTTGTGTTTTTGGATAGGTTATTAACTTCTAAGGGTTCCTGTAACAACAATTCATGGGTTGCCTCCCACGCAGCGCTTCTTTTTCGTCATTAGCTTGACGTTCCGTATCTTTCTCAAGTAGTCAACAAAATGGCACTAACCACCTCTCGGTTTGCCATGTCCCCATAGTAGTGCTTCAACCGCTGACCGTTAACCTTGAATGCTTGGTCCGAATCATTCTCAAAAATTTCCACCGCTCCATGTGGAAACACAGTTTTGACAATAAAAGGTCCAGACCACCTTGATTTCAACTTCCCAGGAAAAAGTCGGAGCCGAGAGTTGAATAAAAGAACTTGTTGCCCTGGCACAAATAACTTAGGATGTAGCTTCCTATCGTGCCACCTCTTCACCTTTTCCTTATACATTTTGTTATTTTCGTACGCTTGAAGTCGAAATTCATCCAGTTCATTAAGCTGAAGCATTCTTTTCTTACCAGCTGCATCTAAATCCAGGTTCAACTTCTTCAATGCCCAATAGGCCTTATGCTCAAGCTCCGCAGGTAGATGACATCCCTTACCGTACACCAACTGAAATGGTGACATCCCAAGTGGAGTTTTGTATGCTGTTCTGTAAGCCCAAACAGCTTCATCGAGCTTTAAAGACCAATCCTTCCTTGATGGACAAACAACCTTCTCTAGAATACGCTTTATCTCTCTGTTAGACACTTCCGCTTGACCATTTGTTTGCGGATGATAGGCAGTAGCTACTCGATGATTCACATTATAACGCTGCATCATAGAAGTGAACTTACGGTTGCAAAAATGCGATCCTTCATCACTTATGATTACCCGAGGTGTTCCAAACCTTGTGAAAATTTGCTTATGAAGAAAATTTAGCACTGCCTTTGCATCATTTGTCGGTAAAGCTTTAACTTCGACCCATTTTGAGACATAATCGACTGCCAGCAAGATGTACTGATTATTGCAAGATGAGATAAAAGGCCCCATGAAATCGATTCCCCACACATCAAAGACCTCGACTTCAAGCATCACATTTAATGGCATCTCATCCTTCCTTGACAAATTTCCCACTCTTTGGCAACGATCACACCTTAAAACAAACTGATGAGCATCCTTGAACAAAGTAGGCCAGAAAAAACCTGCTTGCAGAATACGAGCTGCCGTCTTCTCACCTCCATAGTGTCCACCATAAACCGTGGAATGGCAGTCTCGTAATATCCCCTCCGTCTCACAGAACGGGATACATCTCCTGATGATCTGGTCAGCTCCCTATCTAAACAAATATGGTTCATCCCACATATACCACTTCACCTCATGCAGAAACTTCTTCTTTTGGGCGGATGTTAAATTAGGAGGCATTATGTTGCTAACGAGATAGTTTACAATATCTGCAAACCATGGTTCTTCCTCCTGAATTGCAAACAACTGCTCATCCGGAAAAGATTCATTGATTAACGTCCTATCTTGTGAAGTAGAATCGGGATTCTCCAACCTAGAGAGATGGTCAGCTACTTGATTCTCAGTACCTTTTCTATCTTTGATCTCTAACTCAAATTCCTGACGTAAAAGCACCCAACGAATGAGTCTCGGCTTCGAATCCTTCTTAGAAACCAGATAGCGAATAGCTGCATGATCAGTGAATACTGTTACTTTCGTACCAAGCAGATAAGATCGAAATTTCTCAAAGCCAAAGACTATAGCCAAAAGCTCCTTCTCAGTAGTGGTGTAGTTCAATTGGGCACCATTTAAAGTCTTACTCGCTTAGTAGACCACATGGAAGAGATTTTTCTTGCGGTGTCCCAGAACTGCACCTACCGCATAATCACTCGCATCACACATCATCTCAAATGGTTCTGTCCAATCTGGTGCTGTAATAACTGGTGCAGTGATCAAACTCTTCTTGAGAGTCTCGAATGCTGCCAAACATTCATCATCAAATTTGAACGGCACATCTTTCTCAAGCAAATTGCACAACGGCTTAGATATCTTTGAAAAGTCCTTGATGAATCGCCGATAAAAACCCGCATGACCAAGAAAACTACGGATTCCTTTCACAGAATTAGGCGGGGGAAGATTTTCAATGACTCCCACCTTGGCCTTGTCCACCTCCAGACCCTTGCTAGAGACCTTATGCCCAAGGATAATGCCTTCACACACCATAAAATGACATTTCTCCCAATTAAGCACCAAATTAGTTTCCACGCATCTTTTGAGTACGGCGCGCAGATTATTCAAACATTCATCATATGAGTGTCCAAAGATGGAGAAGTCATCCATGAACACTTCGACGTTATTTCCAATCATGTCAGAGAATATAGCCATCATACATCTCTGAAAAGTGGCCGGGGCGCCACATAACCCAAACGAAACTCTGCGAAAAGCAAATGTGCCAAATGGACAAGTGAAGGTAGTCTTTTCCTAATCCTCTGGTGCAATACAAATCTGATTATACCCGGAATAACCATCCAGAAGACAAAAATACTCATGTCCCGCCAATCTGTCAAGCATCTGATCAATAAATGGAAGAGGGAAGTGATCCTTCCTTGTGGCTTTGTTCAATTTTCTATAATCCATGCATACTCTCCATCCTGTAACTGTTCGAGTAGGGATGAGCTCATTCTTTTCATTTGCGACCACAATGATACCTCCCTTCTTAGGTACACATTGTACGGGGCTCACCCATGAGCTGTCAGAAATAGGATAAATGATACCTACATCTAGCCATTTCAGAATTTCTTTCTTCACCACCTCCTTCATGATGGGATTCAGTCTTCGCTGCTGTTCCACAGTTGGCTTACTACCTTCCTCTAGCAGAATTTTATGCATACAATATGAAAGACTTATCCCCTTGATGTCTGCTATGGTCCATCCTATAGCCGATTTGAATTCTCTCAAAATCCTTAAGAGCTTGTCTTCCTCACTACCTGAAAGGTCAGATGAAATAATAACAGGTAACGTAGATGAATCACCTAAAAAAGCATACCTCAAGTGTTCAGGTAATGGCTTGAGCTCCAAGGTAGGTGCTTCCTCTATTGATGGTTTGAGCTTCCCTTCAGCATTCTTAAGGTCAGAAGTACCAAGAGATTCAAATGGTATGTCCAGCTTTCGCTTCCATAGAGAAGCGTTCAGATATTATAATTGCTCATTGCTATCTTCATCATCGCTGTCAAAATCCCCCACTAAGGCCTTTTCCAATGCATCAGACATTAGCATGTGATCGAGTTCCGAAGTAACCGCAGAATCAATCACATCCACTTTTAAGCACTCCTCATCTTCTGTAGGGAATTTCATTGCCTTGAATACGTTGAAGGTCACATCCTGATCTTGGACCCGCATAGTAAATTCACCTTTTTGCACATCTATCAAGGTACGGCCAGTAGCCAAGAAAGGCCTCCCCAAGATTATGGGAATCTTCTTATCTTCCTCAAAATCCAGAATAACAAAATCTGCTGGAAAGAAGAGCTTATCCACCTTGACAAGCACATCCTCAACTATGCCCCTTGGGTAAGTAATGGAACGGTCAGCCAATTATAGCGACATGTATGTGGGTTTTGGATCAGGCAGATCCAGCTTTTTAAAGATCGACAACGGCATCAGATTAATGCTTGCTCCCAAATCACAAAGGCACTTGTCAAACGTCAGATTGCCAATTGTGCAAGGAATGGTGAAGGTTCCTGGATCTTTCAGTTTTGGTGGTAACTTTTGTTGCAGAACAGCGCTGCATTCTTCCGTGAGAGCAACGGTTTCAAGGTCATCCAGTTTCACCTTCCTTGAAAGAATAGTCTTCATAAACTTCGCATAACTAGGCATTTGTTCCAGAGCCTCAGCGAAAGGTATATTGATGTGAAGTTTCTTGAACACCTCCAGAAACTTCCCGAACTGTCTATCCAGCTTTTGTAGCTGCAATCTCTTAGGAAAAGGTGGTGGAGAATAGAGCTGTTTCTCCCCTGTATTAGCCTCAAGCAGAGTGTGTTCAACAGTAGTCTTCCTTGGTTCCGCCGCTTTCTCCTTTTGCTTAGATTCTTCACCTCTAATTTCAGCTTCTACTTCTTTTGCCTTTTCAGCATCAGCTACTTTTCCAGACCTTAAGGTAATAGCCTTGACTTGCTCTTTAGCTTCCTTCCTGCCTGGTACTTCCATGTCACTGGGAAGAGTGCCAGGTTGACGATTGAGCACTGCATTGGCTAATTGACCAATTTGATTTTCCAAGGTCTTGATAGAAATCGCCTGACTCTTGCACAACAGCTTAAGTTCCTCAAAATCAGCACTAGTGGGTGCAGCTGTACTTCCCTGTTGAGGATATGATTGCCTTGTAGCATACTGCTGTGGTTGCTGGAATCCAGGTGGGTTAAACTGTTTACTCACTCCTTGCTGATATGGTGGCTGAATAGCATTCTGATTATTCCCCCAGCTGAAATTTGTATGATTTCTGTTATAAGGATGATAGGTCGCTGGCACAGGCTGCTGTTGTCACTGATAATTATTCACATACTGAACAGATTCGTTGACAAGAGAACACTGATCCATAGCATGAGAACCTGCACAAAGCTCACAAACCATAGCTATTTGATTAACTCCATACGTAGCCAGAGAATCAACCTTCATTGATAGCGCTTGGAGCTGGGCTGCAATAGCGGTGGCTGCATCAACTTCCAGAATACCTGCTACCTTGCCTGACGTCATCCTCTGAGTTGGGTTTTGATGCTCATTTGCAGCCATCGTCTCTATAAGATTATACGCCTCAGTATAGCTTTTAGCCCATAAGGCTCCTCCAGCTGCTGCATCGAGCATGGGCCGAGATTGAGCCCCCAAACCATTATAGAAACCAGTGATCACCATCCAATCCGGCATTCCATGATGTGGAAATTTTCTCAACATTTCCTTGTAGCGTTCCCAAGCCTCGCACATAGATTCTGTAGGTTGCTGCGCAAACTGCGTAAGAGCACTCCTCATAGCAGCAGTCTTTGCCATTGGATAAAACTTCACCAGAAACTTTTGCGCAAGATCTTGCCACGTAGTGATGGACCCAGCTGGTTCAGAATGTAACCAGTCTTTAGCCTTATCCCTCAGTGAGAATGGGAAAAGCCTCAACTTGATAGCCTCATCAGTCACGCCATTATACTTAAAAGTGCTGCAGATCTCGACAAAATTCCTTATGTGCATGTTGGGGTCTTCAGTTGCCGCTCCTCCAAAAGAAACAGAATTCTGCACCATCTGAATAGTGCCCGGCTTGATTTCAAAGGTGTTAGCTTGAATAGCCGGATGAAGGATGCTTGACTGAATGTCATCAATTTTAGGCCGAGAAAAATCCATAAGAGCTGGATCAGCTTGAACAATACGATCTCCCATGTTTACTGGTTCTTTCTGCTCAGTTCTTGAATCCGAATCCTCAAAATCTAACTTCTCCGGAATATCAAGAACTTCGTCTGTCTCCTCAGCTGTATCTAAAGTCCTCTTGCGAGCACGAGAACGAGTTTGCATACACGCTTGCTAAAGTACCTGAAACACCACCAAAAAGAGTAAGTAACTACTACGTCCTAATCACTGAGTCCTAATGACCAATGATGGTAAGTACATAAACTAAACAAATACGCCGAGTCCCCGGCAGCGGCGCCAAAAACTTGTTAGGGCGAAAACACGCACTAATATTCACGCAAGTATACGCGTTCGCAAGTAATATAGAATATTTTCTAGTTCGTTCCCTCAGAGACTCAGATTAAATTATTGTCTAATTAAACTCACTCACCAATGTATGATTACTTCTCAATGTTAAGATAATAACACTTAAAATTGTTGATTAAATATTAACTATAATTAACTACTTAATTAACCACTTAACTAACACTTCAATTTATCAATAATAAAACACTCATGAGATCACAACTTCATTATTACTTCCTTCTATAGCCATTGTTATTACCTTTAGCATGTGACAGTGATGATATTAATCGAATAACACGAAACTGATAAAAGCCAACTTTCATTGTACTAATACCATTCTACCAAGCATCCACAATTAAGATAGAAGTTGAATAGTCATCAATTATGTTGAGTTCCTATATGTCTACAGAAATTGACAACACAACGATTTAAGCTCAAGTTATTCCTTTTTTGATTACATAGGGCAAATAAAACTGTTAGAGTTACCCACTAATCATGCTCAACGTACATGAACCTATGCTAGCATGGCAAGTTCTAAATCTCAAGATCCACCGTCGCTTCACAAGAGATTAACACCCTATCTTATATGTTCGCGATGCACATAAGACGAATACGCACAACCAATACTAGATATCATGCAATCATCACACACTAAAGTATTAAACAATTAACTAAAGAATTCCATAATAAATCCGTTGCAACCCCATGATCACGATTAGCCCATAATAGAACTTATCGCCATCATGGGTTCATATGAAATCATGATAAACAAACACAAGAAAATAATAACTAAACTAATTATATTAAAACAGAGTACGTCACAAGAGTAAATAAGTCAAAGCAAGAAAACTAGCATCCAACGTTACAACGAAACAAGAATCACAAGAAAATATGCTTCCTCTTCGTTGCGGTGTGCTAAATCTGTCTTCTTCCTTACCTCCTTCGCTTCTTGCGTAAAACACAATCTAAAACATAATCCCCTTAATACTCTCTGTGAAAACGTCTCAAATCTACTTATATAATAGTCCCATAAAACTCAGATTACATAGAAGTTGGAAGCCAAACAGAAGTAGAAGTCTAAAATAATTTATCTTTTTCCCCGACCCTGCGCGGCCGCTCAGCATAGCTGCGTGGGCGCGCAGGTTGCTGCGCGGCCGCTCAGCATTGCTGCGCGGGCGCGCAGGCCTCTACTGGAAAAAATCCAGGTTTGCTCCGTTTCTTCGCCGTAATCTGCCCATTCCTTTCCTCTCGCAATGGTGAACACATACCAAGGCTTATTCTTGATGATTCCTCCCCCTAAATGCAACTAATACCCTGAAATGCATAAACACTAGAAAAATGCATCAAATACACAAAATACTTGATTTCAAGACACCAATTTAAGCCATTTTAAGACGTTCTAAGTGGTATAAAATGCCACTTATCAGGGAGTGTGCAGGTGGGTAAGACAGGTGAGGGAAGGGGTGAACATAAAAGAAACCCTAAGGATAATGATAGAGAGTTGAGTGGTTCCCAGCCTAGCCACACTGCAGTTTCCCAACAAACTGCAGTGCTTAAAAAATGATAAAAGCTCATTTCTAGCTACATCCTCCCAAAAGGATGTAGTTATTGAACAAAGCTCTCAACCAAGAGCACATGCCAAGAGGGTTAGGGACACAAGCTCACCCCAAACTTATGCCAGAAAGAAGAAATCTAAAACCCTTGGGGATGCACAGGGTACACACACTGTGCAAACTGGTGCTAAAGACACAGTCACCGCATCTTTACAAATTCAGTTTGATGTGACTCCAATAAATATGGAGTCACAACCAAAATCTCTAGTAATAGAAGTACCTCAAACACCAAACTCACATACAAACTTACTGGATGTGGATATAATAAACACATCAATTCCTGATTCCCCTTCTTTAACTTTGTTGGGGAAGCCAAAATCTAGTGCAAGTGAGCATCATCTTTTAGATGATTTGTTGGCTCACTTGCCCTTTCTTTTAGGAACTGTTGAATCATCTGTGCCCAAAATATCTTCAATCAGCACAAAGTACACAATAGTTTCCATTCCTAGTTCATTCATTTATACTCTCTCGATGGATATTGCTCATCCGTCGAGTAGTGATTGTATCCCGATGGATAAGCTTAACAGCAGTTATCCGTCGGATAGCAAAACCACTCACCCGATGGATATCACTCATCCGTCGAGTATCTCTGCACAGCTTCAAACTTCATTTATTTCAAGTGCAGAAGAATTAGTGGTTGTACAGTCACTATTAGGATTGAGGGAGAAGAGTGTTATGAGTGAGAGTCTGGGTTGCTCCCAGGAAAAAGGAGAGGAAATGAGTGAAATTATGCAATCAATTTCTTCAGGATTGGTAAAAGAAAGTGAGAGGAGTCTCAGCTTAGATGGTGAAGGTGAGGGTGTGAAGGTGGGAAACCAGGGTGAGACCCTGATGCAACAAAAGAGAGAAAATGAGAGAAATGCAGGCACTGGAGCTATAAGGATGGATGTCATTGCTAGTGAGTCAATGAATGTCCAGGATGCAGACAGGGAGGGACTATCTCAGCAACCTAAAGCTGTTATAAATTCCACCTCCCTTGATGCTGAGGCATTTACTCACCATGTTCCAGCTTATCAACTTTTAGCTGAACAGGGCAAAGTCAATGCAGAAAGGATGCTCAATCTGGTGCATACCACACAGTCTATGATAAGAGCTAAGGATGCCATCACATCTTTACCCTCTATAGCTGGTGATGTGGATTATGAGACTGGTGGCTCAGCTGATTTCTTTGGTGATGAAAGTGGGGATAGTGAAGATGAAGCAATGGACATAGGGGGAGAAGTAGGTTCCAGTTCAAGATCAGGTATGCTATCATGGGCATTTTCAAAGCTCTGTGATGAGCACTACTTCAAAACAACCCTGATCCAACTAATTAATCAGACAAATACTGCTCTTGAAACCACTACAAATGCCAGCACCAAGAAGCTCCTTCAGGCACATCTAGCCTCACTGCAACTTCAACAAATTCAAGGCTTCCAACATGCTAGGGATGTAAACACCATCAAGGGTGATATTGAGGAGATGAAGAAGGCCATTTCAGACAAGATGGATTCTAAGCTTCCAGAAGTTACAATGCTTGACATCAAGAGGCAATTAAGGAAAAATTCTGATCTTGTAACCAAGATAGATGCCTTGGATACAAGAATGTCAGCCATGGAAGCATCCTTAACAGCCATTCATCTTCATCAAGCTCAACAAACAGATTTACTTCAAAAACTGGTGGCTGCTCAAACCTCCTCCTCTACTCAACTTGATGATAACAAAAAGGGGGAGAAAGGACCAAGTGAGTGGGAGAGGCTGCAAATTCAAATCATCAAAGTAATTGTGCTTTCAATTACTATCTCAAAGCCACCAGTTACAGACAGTATAGATCTGATAAATGCAGCATCAGCCAACATTAGAGCAGCTGAAATGATGCAGTTGAAGCCAATCAACTGGGAGAAGATTGATGAGGATATACAAAAGAAGTTTGGACTAGTCAAGGAGCCAGTAAATTCAGCCATCCATCACTCTCAAGTCAAGCAAATTTCTGTGAATGAGATGAGCATGAACTATCTGGAAAGGGGACAGTCATCCTGCATCAAATCTCCAAAGGCCAAAATAATTCTGAAACCAAGGGTAAACTATCCAAAATCATCATTGAAGAACCCTTTGGATACTGTGTATGAAATACCTAAGCCTGATGAAAAGAAGCTTCTATCAAGGTCAATTACTTTCTACAAAGATCCAGCTGATTCAGCTTTGAAAAAGAGAATTGTTAAAGTTTTTAGGAATGGAAAAGAAATTTATGTAGTGGCTGGACATCCTCAATTTGCTCAAGCAAAGAGAGAAGAAAAAGCCAGATTGAAGCAGGAAAAGAAGCAAGCTGCTCTAGATGCTAAAAATGCTAAACAAAAGAAAGAGCAAATTGCTATCTTGTCGAAGCTACATGCTGTAAATTCATCACAACAAATTCCTGCTCAGCCATCTGAAATCATTGAATATCAAGATCCAAAGAAGCAAGTTGAACAACAGAAGAAGTCTCCAAGAATCAAGGAATTGGCTAAAAGAACCAAAAGGAAACTGGACATTGTTGATAAGGAATTGGAGAATCAGTTTCCCAAGGAATCCACTCCAACTACAACTCAAGCATCAAAACCCTCTGTGGTATTTGAAGATATAAAGGTGGTGGATCCTTACAGGAACATTCATGGTGAACCTATTGTGCCTAAGGATGAGCCAATTGAATGGGAGAACATACCATTTCCTGACTTCAATCTGCCAATCCTTAACAAGCCAAAGAGAATAAAGTCAAGATCAGTCAAAAAAGTGAAGTTGTCACCTCTCAAATCCAAATCTCTAGTCAAATCTCAATCTAAAGTCAACAAAGGAGATTATATATACTTGTGTGACATCAAGGAGTTTTCTGATCTAAACCTCTATCTAGATGAACTAGATGAAATGAGAGGAATTGATGCATACAGAAACCTACCTGAAAGGTTAGTATTCAAGTACAAGGGAGGAAAGTAGATTCAGTGGCCACTTCACAGGATCCTTCAAGAAAGCCAAGTTGTACTGATTAAGGTTTACTCATCTTTCAAGAAGAACTTTGGGTTCAATGTTACTGCAAGAAGATTGCTATTGAAGAAGATTGAAGAACTAAGGAGTGTTAGAGCTAAAGATGCACTTCCAAAGACTCTAATCATCCCTTACACAGGGAGAAGAATGCATCTAAGGCCCTACTGGCTGATGGAGTTCATGGATGACAAAGAAGTGAGAAGATTTTTCAGATTAGAAGGCCAATTGAGCATCTCTAGCAATGAGACTCTCTTGGAAATGCAAGAAAAGCTAAATCTCTCAGAATCTGATGAACTGGAATTCCACAGGCAGCTCCAAAATCAGATTGAAGAAAACAACAGAAAGCTTGGAAAGAGATCCAGACCTTCAAGGAACTAGATAAATCTGCTCAGGCTAGAGGAGCATCTTGAAAATGATTGTGAGCAAAACTTTGTACATTTTATTAATTGAAGCACTTTTCAGTATTATCTACTTTCTTTTAAAGTTGTAATTTTAGGGTGTTTTGTTATCATCAAGTATCTCTTAATTTATGGCTACAATTCCAGTAGACATAAATCGGGGGAGATTATTGTGTATATGTTGTGTACTTGATGATTTCATGAACAGAACACCTTAGTAGATTTTACTTAGTGAAAATGTAGCACTCGACGGATAAGGATTATAGTCCCGATGGATAACTCATTTTAGTCCCGACGGATGATGACTTATTATCCATCGAGTGAGTAGCTTATGTAACAATAAGTCTGTAGCACATTTCTGCATATACATTGTTTAGAATCTGTAGTAGGACCTAAGTCATATTGACTGTAACTAGATATGCAGAATAGGTTGATTAATTTTACATAGATGATGTCTTGTAATTCTGCATAAATGAAATGAAGTCAAGTGCCTGATTGCTACCCGACGGATAAACAATAATGAATTCGACGGATGATCAACAACCCGACGGATGATCATTAACTCGACGGATGATCATAAACCCGACGGATAAAGAATTCAAATATCTGTTGACAGTGACAACACAGTCATATGCGTCGAGTGTATGCAAATAGAATGTGGTAGCCTATTCAACTGGGTTTTCGAGAACAAAGAAGCATTGCCATTTCCATGCTATTATGAAGATATTCAAAGATGCTGGAATAAAGTAATGAAGTAGCATTGTATTAGACTTGATAGTTTTGTTTTATTATCTTGTCTTATTATTTTGTAATATTGGTGATATATAAACCAAGAAGCAGCAAATAAAATAGTAACTAAGAAAAGAAACAGAGATACAAGAAGAGAGAAACATTTGTAAGCTGCATTCTCAGCATTTCTTTCATTCTTAGTTGTTATCATTTTGTAAGCAGCTATGAGCTTTTTGCACACAGAGTTCTCTCGATATATATTATATATCTCTGGTAGAATCATTCAAATCCACCAGAAAGTTTTTAAAGACTCTTGTTATTAATTACTTGTGTTTTGATTAATTTCAAGTAACTATTCCGCATTCTGCTAATGAATTCACACTTATCTATATATATATATGAGTTAGAACATTTTTATTCAAGAAAAAGTTTCAAGAATTCCATTCAACCCCCTTCTGTAATTCTTGTTACATTGTTAAGGGACTAACAATTGGTATCAGAGGAAGCTCTTGAAGAAAAAAGAGTTTAAAGATCAAAATAATACAGCAAGATGAACAAGAAGGATGTTGGAGTCAAGATTCCTTTTCTGGATAAAGATAATTACCTTCACTGGAAGGTAAAGATGCATCTTCATTTACTTTCTCAAAGATGAGGCCTATGTAGACTGCATAGAAAGAGGACCTCATGTACCAATGAGAGCTGCAACTGGAAATGAGCCATATGTCCTCAAGCCAAGGCATGAATGGTCTGATCCTGATATTGAACAAATCAGGAAGGATAAAAAGGCCATGAATATCCTGTTTAATGGAGTTGATGGTAATATGTTTGACAATATTATCAACTGCAAAACTGCCAAGGATGTTTGGGATTCAATATAGATCATCTGTGATGGCACTGAGCAAGTTAGAGAAAACAAGATGCATCTACTGATTCAGCAATATGAGCATTTTCATAATGAAGAAAGTGAGTCTATCACTGACATTTTTAGTAGGTTTTAAAAACATACTAAATGCTTTAAAGTTGCATGGAAGGGTCTATCAGTCAAAAGACTCTAATCTGAAATTCCTTAGATCTCTTCCAAAGGAATGGAAACCAATGACAGTCTCATTGAGAAACTCACAAGATTATAAGGAGTTTACTTTGGAGAGACTGTATGGCATCCTGAAAACTTATGAGCTTGAAATAGAGCAAGATGAGAGGATGGAGAGAGGAAAGAAGAAAAGAGGGTTCATTGCACTAGTTGCTGAGTTAGAGAAAGAGAAGGAGATGAAGATGGAAGCTGTTGAGTCAACTTCAAGGGTCTGTGAAAGCAAGGGCAAGGGGCTTGCAGTAGAAAATGAAGATTCTTTGAGCCAAGATGACATGGAAGACATTGATGAAAATTTAGCATTTCTTTCCAGAAGATTTGCCAAGCTCATGTTCAAAAAGAACTTTGGAGCAGCCAAGCCAAATAGAAACATGGTGGATGAATCAAAATTCAATTGTTTTAAATGTGGCTTGGCAGGGCACTTTGCCAGTGAGTGTAGAAAGTCAGATTCCAGTAAGAAAAAGTTTGAGTCTGTGGATTATAAGAAAAAATACTTTGAGTTTCTCAAATAAAAGTAAAGGGCTTTCATTACACAAGAAAACGACTGGGCAACAGATGGTCTGGATGAAGATGAAGATGTCAGCTATGTCAATCTAGCCCTAATGGCCAAGTCTGATGAAACATAAATAAGTTCTTTAAGTAATCATGTAATTACTAAAAACCTTGCACATTTATCTAAAGCTGAGTGTAATGATGCTATAAATGACATGTCTACAGAGTTATATCATTTGCGTGTTACACTCAAGTCTCTTACTAAAGAAAATGCTAAAATCAAAGAAAACAATTTTTTTTTGAGTGAGAGAAATAATGTGCTAGAGTCTCAGTTCATTGATTTTGAAAAATTAAGAATTGAGTGTAAGATTGCCAAGGAGGAATTAACTGAGTCCTTGAAGAAAGAAGAAATTTTGAAGAAGCAGCTCGAGCGTGAACATGAGGTGATTAATGCATGGAAAACATCTAGAGATGTCCATGCTCAAATCACCTAAGTTCAAGGAATTGAGTCCTTCTGTGATGCATCCTGGAAAAAGAACAAAGAGAAACTAGAACCAAATTTGGTGGATGGAGTGCTAACAGATGTAGACTCGACGGATGATGAGGGTCATCAGTCGGATAACAAAAAGGGTTATCCGTCGACTGATGAAAATCCTCATCCGTCGGCTGTAAGCACGCCTATCAGTAAAGCCAAACTTGTTAAGTTGAATGAAATGTATGGATCTGTTTCCAAGAACTTTGTTCCAGGAGAATCGAGTCAAGTTAAGAAAGGGAAAAAGGCTAATGTTGGTCACATGACTGTCAAACAGTTAAGTGACAGACTTGAAAAGATTGAGGTGAAAACAAAGGCTAAAAAGAAAAATAATAGAAATGGTAAAGTAGGGATTAACAAACACAATAACTACACACCTGATAAATATGCTCCTAGAAAAATCTGTGCCAAGTGTGGTAAATATCTTGTCGAGCATACTTTTTCTTCGTTGTCTTTCTATCCTTGTCCAGAACACTGCCCCCCGATATAGTCTTCACTTTGCCCCTTATCCTCTCTCTTCGCTCAGCTTTTCAGCTTCCGGTTCTTCTTGGTCATCCTTCGGCCCCAGTATGTCTCTTAGATCTCGGACGAACTGATTAAGTTCGCCTTCTTTGATCATTCGCTTTATTAGATCTCAGAGAATCTTGGATATTGGCGCATTCAGAGGGGTGAATACGGCCGAATCCCTATCTCGACGTCGTTCGTCCCCACGATCAGTTTCCTTTCTCCCTTCTTTCCAACTGTCCCTTCAGTTAACACCATATCTTGAGCTTTCGTATCTATCTTCTCGCTTCGATCGGTCATCCCTTCGGGAGTCCTTGTATCCCCCAATACTTTCTATTTTTTGACGAATGTTCTCGCCCCTCACATATATATCATTCAGGAATTGGGGGGGGGGGAATCGTAAAGAGAGGAGCGAAGCTTTTTACCATTGTAAGGGTCTAGCCCCACCCTTAGGAAGCCCATAGCTTTGAATTTGTCTAGATTTGTGACCATTCCAGTTTCCTCCTTGAACTGAGCCTAATAATCTCCTAACTCTTCATTCGCCCTCTGTCTACAGTGGACGAGGGCCTCAATATCCTTCGCCTTTCGACATAAGTGCGAGTCGTACTTAATGAAATTTCTTTTCAGCTGCTCATATGACCCGATGGACCTGGGTTTGAGGGATTTATACCACATCGAGGCTGATCCCTTCAGATAGATCTTGAACATCTTGCAGAGTATAATGTCATTATGCCCCATTCCAATCATCAGCAACTCGTATTTTTCGCAATGGTCCTCGGGGTTTCCCTTTCCATTAAACTCACTCATCTTTGGGAACTGCCTTTCCTTGCCTGGGGGTCGATACTATTCAATTTTTTCTGTCATGATCGGCTCTCGATCGACCCTTCTATTGCCAAACATAGCCTTTTCCAGGCGGGTAAGCCTGATTCGGGACCCATCGGCATCCTCGTCCGAATCAGATGAAAAGGGTTGCTTCGTTCATTTCCTTCGGGGATACGAATCAGAGTTGGACTCATCTTCTTCGTCATACACCCTGTGGTCTTTCTTGTGCTTGGTCATTCTTTCTGGTTCATCAGCCTGCAGCGCTTCGCGCAGTGCTTTTTCTTGTAACTCAATTTCTTCCCTCTGAAGATGTAAGGCTTTGAGTCATAACGCATCGACCTCTCTTCGCTTAGTGCAGACCTCTGCCTCCTTCTCTGCTTGGTCATCTTTGGCCTTGCCCTTCTCCGCAGCTAACTGTTCTGCTCGGATCTTTAAGAGCAAGGCTTCTTCTTCGGGGATCAATTTGATGACTCCATCGGCATCCACCAGGGTGGACGTCTGCCCTGCATCGTGTGGAGGGAAACCTGGCGGTGGTAAGTGCTCATGAATCGGGTTTGTCATTGTCTCGATATCTCATTTTGTGATTATCGTAGTTCCGACAGACGGCGCCAAATGTTACGCCCAAATACCTTCGGCACGAATGAACATGCTTCAGCCTCTCAGAAACTGCCTTCGCCTGTCACCTGAAAGGGAATAGAATGCGAGGGATTGTCCCCTGATTCACCCCCGGTGTGAGAATAAGAATCTGGATGTAAAGTGGGTTAAAGAAATGTAAGAAAAGTAGAGAGTGTTTGAGAGAATGATAATGTGATGATTATTTCTTACTTCCCAAGGGGTTTTATACCCGATTTACCATTAATGTTCATCCATTACACCTTATTAATGGAGAGCACTGAAATGGGGGCGTTATGATTGCTTGATCCCAACGGTTGGAGGAAAGATGGGCCTCAACCTGTGGCACTCTGTGGGCCTTTGGCTCATGGGTTTGGTGGGCTTTCGGCCCAGTAGCATAAGTGTCAAACGGGCCTTCGTTCGATAGATCGTATTGGGCCCATAGCCAACAATAAGATTCTTCCCTACAAATTTAATGATTTGTTTTTGCAAATATCATAACCTCATTATTATTTTTACAAAAATAACCTCGTGCATGTATGTGGGAACTGGGAAGTTATTATAACGTCACGTACTAACCCAAGATCATACTCATGCACATAATTCCCTTTCCCCCTGTGTAGCAAAACGCATTAAAGACGCATAATGTTGTGCGCGCATTTATCAAATTCTTTTCTTTCATTGTGAATTTAAAATAGCAACAGCACTACTACAACACGTATGATGCATAAACAAAGATGAAAACCCAGAGATTAATTTTTCTGATCAAACAAAATTCCCTGGTAAGTGAATGTTCTCAACAATATTATTTAGAAAACAGTCCAATCCAGCTTGCTATTAATAAAATTGGAATAACTTATAATAACTATTTTGTTTTTAACACTTCGGCGAGGTTAGAAATTATGTTGTCAAAAAGTACGAGCATGTCATCAATTGAAGAGGGGATCTAATACTATGCCTTTCCATCTCCACAATCTGCTACAAACTTTCTTGGTGCTTGCTTTTGATGAATTTTTCGTGAACGCAGATTTCGTTTGAGCTATCAGAGATTGACTTGCAGGATTATAATTGTGTTGAACTGACTTTACTATAAAGTTTAGCAGTATCTGCGGTGCAAACTCTGCCTTCTCAGCATCTGATTTACTTTTCTTGATTCTGGAATCTTCATTTATACAAACCACACTTTCCTCGGTCTTCGCTTCTGCGGGAAATTCATCACTTGCATCAATCATTGGATCTGAATATGTTGAAGCTTCTGAATTTCCGGTTACCGGATTTATCTGCAAAGCTTTTGTGGGACTAACTTCAGGAGCATTTGGATTCATTACTCCTGGAAAATCATATCTACTTGTGGGGGTAAAAGATATTTGAAATTTTTTCATTTCATACATTTTTAATGTCTCATTCAGTGAAATAGAGTTGTTCTAGGTCCAAAGGAACCCCAGCAGAAGTGGTGGAAATCTAAATGGCCTTGAGTCTTGACCAGCTATTACATCATAAATACTTGTAACAGCCCACCAGTGTGTCAGAGGTGTTATTCCCAAACAATCTAACAATAAAATTACAGAAGGGAGAGTTGAATGTAATTCTAGGTTTCTTTTTGAAATTAAAGAAACCGCTTTATCAAAAATATCAGTGTTTAACTTTGCAAGTGTGCGGAATGAAATATGAATGTATTCAAAATATAAAGTTACTAAACACAAAGATTTAAAACTTTCTGGTGGATTGAATTTTCCACTAGAGATATATATTGATTGAGAACTCTTTGATGCAAGAATGTACAAAACTGCTTACAAGTAATTTTGCAAAGAGAGAACTTAGAAAATCTTAACATATTCCGCCTTACCTATTTTTCAGTTCACTCAATCACTCTTATTCTACTTGCTACACTTGGTTTATATATCACCAAGTTACATGTGAAAAAGACAAACTAATAAAACAAAAATGTCTAATTCTAATCACATGTTTCTTCATTTCTCCATCCAACACCTTTGTATTTCTTCAAGTAAGCATGGAAATGGAAATGTTTCTTTGTTCTCAAAATCCTGCTAATAGGCTGCCACATTTCTTTTGTATACAATCAACCCATGTGACTGTCAAGTCACTATCAAATCCTATTTGAATTTGTTATTCGTCGAAACTCTGCTGGATCATCCGTCGAGACTATATTGGATCATCCGTTGAATGAGACTTGGGTCATCTGTCGAAGCCTTGTGGAAACATCCGTTGAAATGATTTCCATAGCAGTTGACTCAATTTCACTTATGCGAAATTACAAAGCATCTAATATATACAATTAGCCAACCTATTTTGCATATCATTCTTATAGTCAACATGGCTTAAAATATCCTACAATTTCTAATTCTCTAAGACATTACAGTGCACAGGAATGTGCTACCAAAATTTATTTAAATATCAGCTACTCTTTCAACGGATGACAAAGTAAGATTATCTGTTAAAAGCTACAATTACACTTAATTAAATCTACTAAGGTGTTTTGGTAAAATATCATCAAGACTACAACATATTCCTACCAATCTCCCCCAATCTCCCCCAATTTATGTCTACTAGAATTGTAGGCATAAATTTAGGAGGACTTGATGATAACAAAACACATTTTACAAAAAGATCATTCAATAGCAGATTAAAAAGATAAGTGTTGCAGTTTTATTGAAAGATGATAAGAGAAAGTTCACATAAGTCTTACAAGCTTTGTTCAAGGTGCTCCTCTAGTCTGAGTAAATTAATCTTTTCTCCTTGAGTGTCTAGTCTTCTTTCCTAGTTTTTCATTGTTCTCTTCTATCTGGTGTTGAAGTTGTCTGTAGAATTTAGATTCATCTTCATTAGATTGATTCAACATCTCCTTCATTTCCCTAGAGTTTCATTGCTTGATATCTTTAGATGGTCTTCTAATATGAAGAATATTCTGGTGTTCTTTTCATCCTTGAACTTCATCAACCAATATGGCCTCAAGTGCACTCTACTTCCAGTATAGGAAATAGTTAAGATTCTTGGTAATGCACTTGGGTCTCTCCAGCTTTGTCTTATTTGTTCAATTTTGTTAAGTATCTCCTTTTTGGCCACCATAGTGAATCTAAATTTTTTCTTGATTACATATAATACTTTTACTAAAATATAGTAGCCTTCATTTAGAAGAGGCCAAGTAAATTTCTCTCCACCCTTGTACCTGAACACTAATCTTTCTGGGAGTCTGTTGTGGGCATCAATAGCTCTCACTTCATTTAAGTCATCCAAGAAAAGATTTATGTATAAGAACTCCTTTATGTCATAAATAAAGAGCTAATCTCCTTTGTTGATTGTTGGCTTGGGTTTAGATAAGGTTTTGGATTTAAATGGGATAGACTGGACTCGCTTGCTTGGTATGTTCTATCTCCTTTTAGAGGTGGTTGGTATTGGGATGTTCAGCTCAGATATAGGTAGGCTTTCCCAGTCTATTGGTTCATCCTTAGGAATGATTGGCTCACCATGAAAATTCACACTAGGTGGGACCTTGATTTCAGCAAGCTCCAATGTGGGCATAGTTGGTTGATTTGTAGTAGTAGACTGAATTGCCTTTGGTTCTACCTCTTCTTCTTCAAATACTAGCTTCCTTTTGGCTCTTTCCTTCCCATACCCTTTTCTTGATTTCCGCCTTGGTTCCTCTAGCTTCCTAGTTCTAGTTAAGATAACATGTTTCTCACTTTCTGACTTGGTGACAGGCTTCTCAGCTTGTTTCTTTGCTTTCAAGATAGCCTGTCTTTTCTGAGATTTGAGCCTCAACTTTTATTCTCTCTTGGCTTCTGCAAATTAAAGATGTCCAGCCATCACACAAATCAGTTTGCCATTTCTGTAGATCTTTACTATTCTTTTCTTCAAGACTGAGTCTCTTGGATCTTTGTGATTTGCAACGGAGTGACCAAGCAACTTCTTTTCATCAGGTTGGGGAGTTGTATAGACTAGGTCCAAAGGATTTTTGCTTAAATGTTTTAATGAATGATTCTTGGGCTTCAAAATCACAGAGGCCTTTTGATGTCTTCTAGCTGAGGTTTGACCTCTTTCCATATTTCCCAAGCTCATTTCACTTATTGGAATCCGTCTCAATTGTGTGAAATGCTTCACATATTTGTCTAGATTTTTAATTGGACCAAATACCTTTTAAATTTTCTCATTAATTTTCAGCTTGAGTTCAGCTGTTGCTATGTTGATCAAGTTAATACTGTCTAACACTGGTGGCTTTGAGAAAGTAATTGCTGGAACAATAACTTCACTGACTTGAATGTGCACATCCTTCACCCTCTTACTATCTTGGATAATTGCATCATTCTCCCCCTTTTTTGTTATAATCAAGTTGAGCAGGGTTGGAAGTTTGAGCAGCCACCAGTTGCTGTAGCAGTTGAGTTTATGTTTGTTGATTAGAAAGAATTTGAGCAACTGAGTTCTCCATTTTTGACAGCCTTGAACTCTAGTCCTCAACTTTCCAACTCAAGTCATGTTCCTTCCTGAAATTTTGGTTTAAGCTTGTCATTGTAGAATCATGAAGTTTGGCATCTAATCTCTTGGAGATATTTTCCTTTACTTGCTCAATCTCCTACTTCAGTTCATCTACAGTTTGATTATGTTGGAGAGCTTGAATTTTGTGCAACTGTAGAGACTCTAGATGGGCCTATAGAAGACTTTTGGTGTTGGGATTGTTGGTGGCTTGAATGGCAGCTTAAGTTTGATGAATCAGTTTGAACAAGGTGGATTGGAGATGATGATAGTTGCAATCCTTTGAAAACATCCAAGGAGGAGTTTCAGTTTCTTCCCCTATGTTCCCGCGCACCTATTCAGCATCCTCTCCAAGAGAGTCTTCACCAAAAAAATCACCAGAGGCACCAGAAGGATAGTCAAAGTCATCATCAGCTGTAGAAGGAAGTGAATTGATTGCATCCTTTGCCCTTAGCATAGAATCTGTAGTGTGTAGCAGGTTTAGAGTCTTCTCAGCATCCTTATTTCCCTTTTCAGCTAGAATTTGATATGCTGGAACATGATGAGTAAATGCCTCAGCATCAAAAGAGACAGAATCTAAAACAGCTTGATATTCGTGCTAAAATAGTTGCTCTTTTTTTGCATCATTGACATCCTTTAACTCACTAGTAATGGGATCTTCCCATTCTTCTATACCTACTTTTTGCACCATGATCACTCTTTTCTTGCATCAAGGGCTCCCCATGGCTTCCCACCCTCACACCCTCACCTTCATCATCTAAGGTGGGACTCCTCTCACTCACTTTTGCCATGCTGGAAGAAATATCATGCATTTGTTCAATCTTTTCCTGAGAGCAACTCAGCCTCTCACTCAATTCACTCCATTCCCTCAGTCCTAAGAGTGATTGGACAACCACTAGGTCATCTGCACTTGTAACAGTTATGGAAATTTCAAGTGGTGCAGTGACTATCAACGGATAAAATATATATGTTGATATGGCAGTTGTGAGTATCAACGGATGACTATCGTTAGGCATATTCATCGAAAGTGTTAGGCCCATAATCAACTATAAGAGGGGGGTGAATACAGTTTATGCAATCAATTCGATAAATTTTCAATAGAATCAACGGTTTTTATATTAACATATAAAAACTGATTACAAACGTACTCTCTCGAAAGGATGAACAATTATCCTTGAGAGCTTCTAGGCTATGCGAATGATATAACAATGTTCGTAATGCATATAGCATGAACCTAATATGTGCTTTATGTAGACCACAACTACACAATTAAATAAGGAATCTTATTCTATTATAATAAGGAAACCTATCAATGTATGATTGCTTCTGAGATAAAGTCCTTCACCGCCTTGAATTCCTGTTTTCCTTTTCCATATTGAATATCTACTGAAGTGACAAATCCTGATGACATCATCTGCTGATCATTAAGTACTGATGATGTCACTCTTCAGTAAATGCTGATATAAGTCCTGATATGAACTTCTCATAGTTTCTTGTCCAGATATCATCAATTATATTTAACAATCTCCCCCAACTTGTGCATTATGGCAATATGTACAAGTTCCTATTGGTGATGTCAAAACTATCTAAATGCAGAAATTAAGTAAGCATATTCTTTCTTACTTCAGTGAATATCAGACTTTACTCTTCATTCTGAACTCGAACACAGTCCGGAAAATCTTCAAGAAACTTCCTCAACATATTTTCTTCCATTACATCCAAATACCATTACATCCTCTATTTATGTTCCTCTAGTTCATCTGTTGATTCAACATTCTGATAGATGGCAACCCTGAGATTACGTAACTTTAAATTTCCAAGAGATAGATCATCCAGCTCCAAAAACCCTATTTTTTTTCCATCAGAATCAAAGGTTAAAACTTTAGTCCTTAGACTCATTTCTATCTTGGCTCCTCCAATAGGCATATCAACAACATATTCAGTTTGATCAATGTACTTTGGAATGTAGTTTGATTTGTAAAGTATTCCTTTCTGCTTTAACTGTATCAGGTTCTTTATGAATGAGATCATCTGGTCGTTATAGAATTAGTTACCTTGAGAATTGTAGCAATAAGTTCCAATTCCTGCCATGGTGTGTCTTTTAACTGTTCTTGATTCGACCTTAAGCTTCTCCCAGACTCCAGAAAATAGATCATTTTCTCTTCAGCATGATTAATAACAATTTGCACTGCTATGATCATCTGTAAGTCTTCAAGCATCACATTATCTCCAATTTCTGTCAAGTTAGAATGCTTTCTTAAAGTCAAAGCATCTCCTATAAATGGATCATCAGCATTTAGTCTTCCAAGACCACTTGTGATTCCAGATTTTCTAGATTGAGAACTTCCACTATAAATCTTCTTTAATGTTTTAGTAGAATCTCTTCTAGGTGCTGGTTTGTTGCTTCCCCATAGTAGCTTCTTCTTTTCTTCAAAAGTAAGCTCTGGCTTATCAGAGACTATGTCCTCAAAATTAGGATTTGATAAATCTGCTTGAATTTTATTTGAGAAATCAATTATATAAGTAGAATCATAGGTTGTGATTGGTTGAATAACAGTTTCTTCTTTAACTTGAGCAATGTTAGAGGTTAATTTCAATTTATCAGCCCAGTCAGCTCCATAAATCTTCCTTCTTTGGTGAACTTGGATGGTTTCTTCTTCTTTAGTAATTTAATCAGTATTGAAAGATTTAGCAACTGTATAGATTAGATCTATCAGTATTTGTGATTTAGTTGCTTTAGATACTGATTTATTCTTTGCAAGAGATTTTGCTTTAGACTTTGAAATAGTTGACTTCTCTCCTATCTTCTCTTTTCCTTAATGCTTCCTACCAGAAGTTAAATTAGCTTGAGATCTAAAAGATCTTTCATCCTCTGCCTTACTTACCTCCTTTATAACTACACCTTTGATTAGTCTGTTAGAAAGATCATCTTCGTAAAGTTCTTGAGAGCTATTGTAGCAACCCAAATCCGGGGTCAAGATTTGGTGTCACTAAACAATCTTTACATAAAATAAAAGAATATTCAATTAACCCCTTGAATCCAGATCGTTTACATGTTATGGTATGAAATAAGAATCTAACCTTTTACAACTCACAATGACTAGAATACAAGTTTAAATACCTTTATGCTAATGCCTGTGTCTTATTTGCTCACATCTTCGTCCTTTCGCAGCGGAGATCTCTCTAACTTCTGCTGTCTAACGAAAGCTATTCACTTTTATCTTTCTATGCTTTTGAAAGAAATAAGAGTTTACAAAGTAAGAGTGAGCAAAAAATGCCCAGCAAGTATATAATTTTTGAGTTCCAAATATTAATAATAAAGGAAAATTCCCGGACAAAATCTCTAACCAATTTCAAACAGTTTTATTTATTCGAGGGCGTTGAGCGACTAAACCTTGGTTGTTACCAGCCCTTAGTTATAAATCCAAAAGTGACAAGCGATTCCCAGATTCATTTCCCGAATCAGGGTTTTGTTCCGGTTTTTGGAATCATGGAACCTTTCGAGAGTGAATGTCATTAATGGCGATCAACAACAAATTAGACTGGATACTAGTTCACACTTATATCCTGCTGATCAGTTAGGATTCAGTGCAGATTTATACCTACCTGTATAGATCCAGTAGGGTCCCCAGGCTCTACGACCCATCTCAAGGCACCGGTTATGTCCCGATCCTTAGGATTAAGTTTTCACATCATCATCATCCAACCCGTGTTATATTTTGATGTCAAATCATTTTGAATTAAAAACATCCCAATTCAGGGTTCACAAATAACCCGAAATAATGGGTATTTGCTCAAGAGAGCAATCGAATTATAGGAACAATAATGAAAAGAACATGCATAATAAGAGTAATTGCAGCGAAATGTAAAACATTTAACTATTCTGAACTTAGAATAGGAACAAAGAAATAATTGCAGTATTTTTAAAAGAAAGTTCAGGAATACTTGCCTCAATAAGCTTTAATCGCTATTACTAGTTGACTTTGGTTCGATTTGGACGTTTGGCTTTATCGTCAACTACTATCCCATTCTGGATACGATCCCAACATTCAGGCCCCTCAATTGGAACTTCGTTGATCTCGACGTCTAATCACTAGATCGTTCCTAGTCCGATGTTGATACTCGGGTTTTCCGTCTAGGACCTACAGGGTTAAAATACCCTAATTCAGATAATCGTTTCGCTTAACATAACACCCCTATCCTATTCTGCCCATACGATTTCATAACCCAACTCATATTTATATGTATTATTGAAATACACATAGCAATTATGGTTCACATCTTCGAAACTCGGTTCGGTATTTATTTTCGGAAAGTACGTATATTCGTTATTTGAAAATAATAGGGTAATTGATTATAAAATATTTTTGTCACAACAGACAGCTAGGTTCGTATGATATAATTATTTACTTTCATTCGACGTCTCCAATAATTATAGGTTACGTTCCCGTATTTTTAGAATTAATTTCCCGAAAATCGGGCAGCGTCTCCTTTGTTTATCGGCCTACCAGTCGAAACAATTTGACGTCAAATTCACAACAACAATCTAATCACAACCAATTCCACAAATCCCAAACTCCGATTTAGTTTATTATTATTATTACTTATATTTTAAATTTTTATTCATATTTTTATTTAATTAATAACGTAGGACTCTGATAAAAATCATAATCGCCCACCGTCTGCTCTTATAATTCATCGCGGACGGCGGTAAAATTTATTGGTGCCTGAAAATATTCGGGTGTCCGAATAAATTACACCGATTAAAATTTCGGAATAATCCAAAAATTAAAATTAAAATTTGAGATAACACAGAATATTTCATTCGAATTTTTCACCGAAAATGAATTAATAATTCGAACAACAGCAACACGAATCACAACAAGCAGAACCCACGCGCCTACGCGCTGCTACCGGAACGACCACACCTCTCGGAAGTCCGAGAGGTGGCAACAAACACAGGCACACACTCCTCATCGAAACGCACAGACACAAACACGAATACACACACAAGTACGAACACACACACCCACACACGCACAAACACACACACGCACAAACACACACGCGCAAACACACACACGCACAAACACACACACACACGAACACAGTTGCACACGCGCCACCATACCCGCGGGATAGCAAGGCAGGTGGCGATGGAACACAAAGGCGGCGGCCGAAAAACACGGCGGGAGAACAGGGGAAACTTACCCAAAATGGAAGAATAAGAAGAAATCGATGTACAGAGGTAGGAGAAGAGAGGATTAAGAGATAGACAGAGAGTTGAGATAGAGAATTGAGAGAGAGAAAAGAACTATCGAGGGAGGAGAGGGGAGACAGTCAGTGATGTTGAAAAAAAATAGGGGATAAAAGGGAAAGGAAATGAATTGATAAAATCTGTAGTCTTTATATGTTTGCTAACGCGATTTGACACCCAAAAGTAACGGATTAACGAGCAATTTACGGGTAAAGATAACCCGAAATTTTTATGAAAATAACTTTAAAATTTTTTGGGTAATTAAATACTAATAAAATAAAATGTTCAAAAATTTATAAACCATTTTTGGGATCGCATATCAGACCCGCATTTTATGAGTTAACGAATACACGTGCGGTTAAATAAAAGTCAGAAAATTTCAAAAATAATTTTAAAATTCTCGAAATATTCAAGAGTTAATAAAATAAAAATTTCATGATTTTTGAAGCATTCTGGAATTAAATACTGATTTTACAATTCAATAAAATCAGAAAATCATTTAGAGATAAATAATGAATAAAATATTGATTTTTAAATTTTATAAACTCTTAAAAATAATAAATAAAATTGTAAAACAACAAAAATAATTTTAGAAACAATTTTAGCATATATGAGAATAAATATTCAATAAAATCATTTTAAAATAAAATAATGCTAGACAGTTCAATAATAAGGTTCGTATCCAACAATTACCCAAAATTAACAAAAAGGTAACACACAACTAACAAACCCATCACATATTTTATTTATTTAATAATTCGATAATTATATTTACATATCGGATCCGAAAATAGGTTACTTAGCCGCTAAGTAACTAAAGAAACGATACGATTTTAATACCAAATTTGGATAATTATCAAAACATATAAATACTTAATAGAAAAATAAGGTAATAATGTCTCGCCTTTTGAGAATATGGATTTTTATCGATATATAAAAATGATTTGCGTATCGAAAATTTTACGCTCGGACTCATACGGGTCAAACCGTATCCCGGATCGAAAAAGTCAAAACACGAAAAATGTTCAGAATTATCAGATTAGGATAGGAAGGAGTTTTCGGAAGAGTTTCGGGTTGTAAAAATGTAAAAACGCTTGAAGTGGGACGATTTCTGATTCTAAAAATTAGTTTTTATAATTACATAAGAATAATCATTAATAATTCTATAAAATTCTTATAAAATCATATAATAATCCAAAAATTACTAGAAAAATACCAAAATTATCTATATTTAATTCTGAATAATTAAAAATTAAAATATCCTAATTTTATAAAAAATAATCATCCACATATTAATATCAATCATAAAAAAATTCACCAAAATTCACATAAAAATCACGTAATAATTATTTATTGATTAAAATAATTACTTAATATTTCTCAGACGTTACATCCTTCCCCCTTTAAAAGGATTATGTCCTCAGAATCATGCTAAGGAACAGACCACGATATTTCTCGAGTATCTTACTTAAAAATTTCTCAGAACTCTTCAATTTTAACCATTACTCAATGGTTTCCTATCGATATCAATTTTATCAGTTGTCTATGCAACTTGACTCAAACCTCCATTTTATACCTGTGACAACAAGGCCAACTCATTCACAATGGTTCTATCTATCTCATTGTCTCAAAGAACTAACTTCATTTATACTAATCTGCTTTTTTTCTCTCTAATTCTAGTAATTTGTATTCATGAATGCCTCTCATTTTAACTTGTTGTTCTATTTTTCTTTCCATGTCTTTTTCTGTTCGGTTAGCCTGGCCTATGATCATTTTCAATCGTATTCGAGAATCTTTAATCGATCTTTTATACTTTTCGTTCATCTGCGTCCGATATACTGAGCTCATGGCATTTTATGCTTCAAAATGTCCTACCTTTATTCAAAAGCTTAAACTTAAAGGAAAAATTTCAACAGTTGCATTTAACTTACCACTTAACAGTATATCCCAATTTCTTTTCAATCACTATCAAGTATATTCATCGAGCGAGAATCTCTTACTATCTGAAAGGAAATATATTAATTTGGAACGAAATGAATCATAACTTTATTCAAAACTCGGTCTCTTGGTACTAATACTCATTTTGTTGTCATATCAAATTAGATATCAATACGAACTTTGATACTCACAACGTCCCATACTGAAGTCAACATCAATCATCTATATTAATACCACCTTTGATATCCAACAACAAAGTAAGTATCAGCATAACCTTGAAGACGGATCAAAACCTATTCTTCAATTTCTAACTTTTCCTATTCCTTTATCCACTCTACAGCAATCTTAGTGAAATTCACTTTTTTTCTACTCAAGACATCTGTCTTTAAATGGATCTTGCTTGGTTGGTAATTAACCATACTTCCGTAGCTCATAATCAGTTATGACCAGAGTTCATACCTTTGAAGCTTAGAGCGCAATTGCTACTTTTCAACCCTCCGCAGACATATTTTCAGACATTTAACTTGGTCTTCCTTAGTCCTTGAATGGGCGATGATGTTATCAATAAACACAATTACACTATCCAAATATTCCCGATACACTATGTTCATTTAATCTCCAGACTTACCACTTATGATAATCAATGCATAACTTCATACCTCCATTCTCTTTTTCCCATGATCAATTTTGTCCATAGCGCAAAACACTTTTTATCTCATTACTCCTTCATTCTATATTCCTGAAGTTTCCTTAACTCATTACTTCATCCCTACTAGGTCATACGATACAGGTTTTTTGACACCGGCTCGACTCTGTGCAGTAACCGATGAGAAATTCTTAACTAATTCCCCGAGGTAACATTAGTAAATCATTCATTAGAATCTTCGGGACTTCACTTTATTTATGAAGAATTCCTATATAAGATTCATTATAACGTTCTTCTCTAACAGTTCGCCACCAATGCCTTTGTTTAATTTTCCCTGTTTATACGCATTCTTGGAACGAATTCCTATCTCCAATTATTGGCGTTTCACTTCATTCCCCTATCAGTTCTGGCACACTGACATTCACAACTGGCTTATATTCTGGATCATTTTATAAAATTTCTTTATCATCCTTTTGATTCCATTTCTTGTCTTAATTAGTTCTCATTTCTCGTTATTCATTATCTCTTTTAAACATAAGGAATTTCTTTTCTTTTTCTTGATGATATTAATATGTTCATTATTAGATAAGCCATTTCTGGAGTTTATACTGGAATAAATGCTTTTATTTATAATATTTAAATTCTTACTAACAAAATTATTAAAATTCATCGATAACGATTTTCTTAACCTTGATTAAATCATCACTGATCGCATCTTTGGCTTTCCCCAATTGATCAACATTTCTTTTTCCCGAGTTCACATGTGGACTTCATCAATCTCAGTCTTACATCAGATACTTGGATTTGTGAGCTTTCCGCTATTTTACAGCAACTTCCATTCAATTGCCACTCAAATTGAGTAGGCATTCAAGTCCTTCCTGGAACGCTATTACAGATGATAGAATCTCTTTGCTTATCTTGAACCTTCAGTTCTTGAAAATATTCTTCTTACTAGCATGTACCAATAACTTTTTGTTCCTCTTGTTTATCAAAAATGGCGTATTCATCTAGATAAAATCTTGCACAGGCTTGTAGTAACATCACGCTACTTTTACTCAATTTCCAATTTCTGCTAATGTCATTACTTCCTCCAAATTGCTAATTGCTTTTATTCCGGATCTGAAAATCATGTCAGGGTTTGACTCAATCTAATTGGAATCAATCTCCATTTAACTAACAATTAGTTGGTAAAGTTTATCAATTAATTCTTTTAACTAATCACTTAAACCAAGTGCTGACTAGCTAACTCGAATCAAAGACCAATTATATAAAGTTGGTTTGACCATAACAATCTGTCTCAAGAACCGAGATCGCAATCATTCAGAGTACTAACGAGAACGACAATATACTTCTTTATCCTTAAATGTAGGGTAACTTCTGAAAATTTGGACAGCACTTCCCCTATATCATTGACTACCAATCGGACTCAATCCGACACCATCAATCAACCAGATCATCCACAATCATATCCACCCACTTCCATCAACCATATTCATTAATTCAATATAATTCAAAATACATCACGCTAATAATCATATTTACTACTGTCATAACATAGCATGCATTACTTTTAATTGGACTAAAATTATACCTTTTCTCAGTTCTTTTAGAATATTACAGAATATTATTAATGAACTTAAGATTATCCTGTTGTTTTTTTTCAAAAACTTTATTTCACGATTTTCTTTAACTTATTTCTTGCCATTACTAATTGCATATAGTTAGTTTTATGAATGATGCCGCATCCTTCAACTAATCACACCAATCCTCTATCTTTGACGATACACACTCAATTTCGTTAACTATTCTGATTACCTGTTAATAACCACGCATGGTCTTAATTATCATCATCACAATCGGGTGAAAACTGCATCATCAGTTCGTTATTTCTTAAAAGGTTTCACAGTCGAGTCACCATTGCTTCATCTCCACTTATGTTTCCGTATCGAATTTTTGTCATTGGTCCGGTTATGGGTATTAAATTCACCATAACTTATTCACTCAAGTTAGGGAACTTCACAATTCCTTGAAGAACACGTCCGGAATTCGGTTGCAATTAAAATTTCTCCTATCTTGACTTTTTTATGATAAATATCTTTCCGCGACGAAGGGATGCTTCACGTCTTAATCTCCTGTCTGAGGCATCGTTCAGAATTCCCCTGATCTTTGATTGTCATCTCGACACTCGTTCTCCTTGTCCGACGCACACAACTTTACTTCCTTATTTTGTAATTAATTGATTTATTACAGTTCACTAATGATTCATTTCTTGTCGAAATCTTCCGATTTGAAGTGCATCGCGTTAACGTAATCTACCGTACTGATGAGATCCCCGTAGCAAGAACAACTGTCTGACTTGATGTCTTCGCCATATCTACGTTGTCGGTGTATCCATTCTTCCTTGCTCACAGATGTCCACCATTTATCGGTTTACAGTCGTATCTATGTTTGTTGTATGATTCCACGTGCCACACTATTTTATTTCTTTTGTAATCGTCAAAGAGCAGACTCTACGCAAGAGGAGAGTTTGTGAATATGATTTTGATTGAAAACTGAATAAAGAATAACAATGCAACAACTGCTTGGGAGGAGCTGTAAGTCAATAAATTGAAGGGAGAAAAAATGAGTGAAGATTTAGATGTGAATGAGACAACCATATTCGTACGCAAGATGGCCAGTCTTTCATACTATATGGCATACAACACATGATTAGGTGGCGTCCCACCCGACTCTTCGTTATTTCGACAAAGCGTCACATCACAACACTGTTTGTCTCAATCAGGAATCAATAATTTGAGAAGGGAAACAATTCAGAAGGAATACAATAAATTTTCTTTCGTTTTCGCCTCATATGATTTATCAACAGAAGAAGCTCATACGTATTCAAGAATCAAGAAAAACATATACTATCATATTAGAAGCAAAAATGTCAGTGTTGATCACCTTATATGCCTTCAGGATCGTTCGAATACAGGTTCATGATTTAAGTCACATCATTGCTTCGAAATACTGTCTGGAAATGCCGTCACACCCAATACTTCAATAATTTAATCTTCATCGCGTCCTTCCAAAATTTATAATCACTGCTTCAGATCTCATCTATGTCATGTAAAATACCCCTCGATCACGCAATGCCTCAATTTCGTCGATAGAAATACCATTCTTTTCCAATCATCTGGAAGATTCTTCCATTTCCTTCAATCATCCTATGTCCGTTCGAGTCACAACTCTTGTTAATTTTTAATAATTTCATGAATTAGGTAAATAATGTTTTAGCATGTTGATTTAATTATTGATATTATTAAACAAAATTTATGTTCGTCTTTCACGAAAAACTTTAAACTTTCTTCTTACTAGTGGGCCTACTTGGTCCTATAGATTAACAATACTGAGTCTAATTCCATTCTTCTTTTTATGTCATTTTCTGTTTATAATAACAAGAACATAAATTGTAATTCGACAACCAAATTGTAAAACTCATTTCATGCAAAAATCTTCTGAAAGTTGATTAAGAAAATCTTTTCCGAAATCTCATTTTAAAGTTTTGGAAATCAAATATTTGGTCGTCATTACTATATAAGTTACTTGCTATTTTTATGATTCACCAATGAAATATCTAATTAAAAGAATGCCCATATAAGGGTCTCTCCACTTTGGTACTTCTTCCACTTTTCCTTGGATTCTACATGCACTTATTAGCCGACGAAACTTCATTTACCGTTGTCTACCATTTTATTCGCAATTCTACCGCCATGCTGACATCTGATACTATCCTTGACATTCTTGTCATCGTCCTTGATGTTATGCTTATAACTACGCATGCGATTCGACGTTCTGTTTGTCGATAGGGTCGCACCTTCTTGCTAGTCTTACCTGTACCTAGTAAGGTAGATATCATTCCTCGTGCAACTCCCGATAAGTTATAAGAATCTTCTCGCAACGGGGGTGCCTTCGAAACGTGCAACATTGGTTCTTCATCAGCTTCCATCAACTGGTTGCCTCCGGCGTGGAACTCATCCTAATACCTTAGTTAAATCGTACTAATACTCACATAGCTTCCCTTACACAAGTCCTCACCATAATCAATCGCATTTTCTTCAAAACCACATGAAAAGTAGGGTATCAATATACCTATAACGTTGCGATATTTGCCTTACACTTCCCTCAACAATCCTGGTTTACCAATTCCATATAGGACCTGCTAACCCTAATTCACTCAACTCGAACTTAAAATGAGTATACATAGGTCTTTCCTATCTCATATGACCTATTCCTCTTATCCTACTCTCACCTATTCTGATTTCAGACCAATAACCTGTAGCTCTGATGCCAACATGTAACAACCCAAATCCGGGGTTAAGATTTGGTGTCACTAAACAATCTTTATATAAAATAAAAGAATATTCAATTAACCCCTTGAATCCGGATCGTTTACAAGTTATGGGATAAAACAAGAATCTAACCTTTTACAACTCACAATGACTAGAATACAAGTTTAAATACCTTTATGCTAATGCTTGTGTCTTATTTTCTCACATCTTCGTCCTTTTGAAGCGAAGATCTCTCTAACTTCTGCTGTCTAACGAAAGCTATTCACTTTTATCTTTCTCTGCTTCTGAAAGAAATAAGAGTTTACAAAGCAAGAGTGAGCCAAAAATGCCCAGCAAGTATATAATTTTTGAGTTCCAAATATTAATAATAAAGGAAAATTCCCAGACAAAATATCTAACCAATTTTAAACAGTTTAATTTATTCGAGGGAGTTGAGCGACTAAACCTTGACTGTTACCAGCCCTTAGTTATAAATCTAAAAGTGACGAGCGATTCCCAGATTCATTTCCCGAATCAGGGTTTTGTTCCGGTTTTTGGAATCATAGAACCTTTTGAGAGAGAATGCCGTTAATGGAGATAACAAAAAATTAGAATGGACACTAGTTCACACTTATATCCTGCTGATCAGTCAGGATACAATGCAGATCTATACCTACCTGTATAGATCCAGTCGAGTCCCCAGGCTCTACGGCCCATCTCAAGGCACCGGTCATTTCCCCGTCCTTAGGATTAAGTAAAACCTAATCCCACATATCATCATCATCCAGCCCGTGGAGTATTTTGATGTCAAATCATTTTGAATTCAAAACATCCCAATTCAGGGTTCGCAAATAACCCGAAAGAATGGGTATTTGCTCAAGAGAGCAATCGAATAATAGGAACAATAATGAAAAGAACATCCATAATAAGAGTAATTGCAGCGAAATGTATAACATTTAACTATTCTGAACTTAGAATAGGAACGAAGAAATAATTGCAGTATTTTTAAAAGAAAGTTCAGGAATACTTGCCTCAATAAGCTTTAATCGCTATTACTAGTTGACTTTGGTTCGATTTGGATGTTCGGCTTTATCGTCAACTACTATCCCATTCTGGATACGATCCCAACATTCAGGCCCTTCAATTGGAACTTCGTTGATCTCGACGTCTAATCACTAGATCGTTCCTAGTCCGATGTCGATACTCGGGTTTTCCGTCTAGGACCTACTGGATTAAAATACCCTAATTCAGATAATCATTTCGCTTAACATAACACCCCTATCCTATTCTGCCCATACGATTTCATAACCCAACTCATATTTATATGTATTATTGAAATACACATAGCAATTATGGTTCACATCTTCGAAACTCGGTTCGGTATTTATTTTCGGAAAGTACGTATATTCGTTGTTTGAAAATAATAGGGTAATTGATTATAAAATATTTTTGTAACAACACACACCTAGGTTCGTATGATATAATTATTTACTTTCATTCGACGTCTCCGATAATTATAGGTTACGTTCCCGTATTTCCGGAATTAATTTCCCGAAAATCGGGCAGCGTCTCCTTTGTTTATCGGCCTACCAGTCGAAATAATTCGACGTCAAATTCACAACAACAATCCAATCACAACCAATTTCACAAATCCCAAACTCTGATGTAGTTAATTATTATTATTACTTATATTTTACATTTTACATTTTTATTCATATTTTTATTTAATTAATAACGTAGGACTCAGATAAAAATCATCATCGCCCACCGTCCGCTCGTATAATTCATCGCGGACGGCGGCAAAATTTATTGGTGCCTGAAAACATTCAGTTGTCCGAATAAATTTCACCGATTAAAATTTCGAAATAATCCAAAAATTAAAATTCGAGATAGGACAGAATATTTCATTCAAATTTTTCACCAAAAACGAATTAATAATTCGAACAACAGCAACACGAATCACAACAAGCAGAACCCACGCGCCTACGCGCTGCTACCGGAGCCGCCAAACCTCTCGGAAGTCCGAGAGGTGGCAACAAACACAGGCACACACTCCTCATCGAAACACACATACACAAACAAAAAAATACACACACAAGTACGAACACACACACCCACACACGCACAAACACACACACGCACAAACACACACACACACACGAACACAGTTGCATACGCGCCACCATACCCGCCGGGAAAGCAAGGCAGGTGGCGACAAAACACAGAGGCGGCGGCTGAAAAACACGGCGGGAGAACAGGGGAAACTTACCCAAAATGGAAGAATAAGAAGAAATCGATGGACAGAGGTAGGAGAAGAGAGGATTAAGAGTGAGACAGAGAGTTGAGAGAGAGAAAAGAACTGTCGAGGGAGGAGAGGGGAGACAGTCGGTGATGTTGAAAAAAAACAGGGGATAAAAGGGAAAGGAAATGAATTGATAAAATCTGTAGTCTTTATATGTTTGCTAACCCGATTTGACACCCAAAATTAACGGATTAACGAGCAATTTACGGGTAAAGATGACCCGAAACTTTGATGAAAATAACTTTAAATTTTTTTGGGTAATTAAATACTAATAAAATAAAATGTTCAAAAATTTATAAACCATTTTTGGGATCGCATATCAGACCCGTATTTTATGAGTTAACGAATACACGTGCGGTTAAATAAAAGTCAGAAAATTTCCGGAATAATTATAAAATTCTCGAAATATTCAAGAGTTAATAAAATAAAAATTTCATGATTTTTGAAGTATTATGGAATTAAATACTGATTTTATAATTAAATGAAATCAGAAAATTATTTAGAGATAAATAATGAATAAAATATTGATTTTTAAATTTTATAAACTCCTAAAAATAATAAATAAAATTGTAAAACAAAAAAATAATTTTAGAAACAATTTTAGCATTTATGAGAATAAATATTCAATAAAATCATTTTAAAAATAAAATAATACCATACAGTTCAATAATAAGGTTCGTATCCAACAATTACCCAAAATTAACAAAAAGGTAACACACAGCTAAAACCCATCACATATTTTATTTATTTAATAATTTGATATTCACATTTACATATCGGATCCGAAAATAGGTTACTTAGCCGCTAAGTAACTAAAGAGACGATACGATTTTAATACCAAATTTGGATAATTATCAAAACAGAGCTTACTATAAAATACTTTATACAAAAATAAGGTAATAATGTCTCGCCTTTTGAGAATATGGATTTTTATCGATATATAAAATGATTTGCGTATCGAAAATTTTACGCCGGGACTCATACGGGTCAAACCGTATCCCGGATCGAAAAAGTCAAAACACGAAAAGTGTTCAGAATTATCAGATTAGGTTAGGAAGGAGTTTTTGGAAGAGTTTCGGGTTGTAAAAATGCAAAAATGGTTGAAGTGGGACGATTTCTGATTCTAAAATTAATTTTTATAATTACGTAAAAATAATCATTAATAATTTTATAAATTCTTATAAAATCATATAATAATCCAAAAAATTACCAGAAAAATACCAAAATTCTCTATATTTAATTCTGGATAATTAAAAATTAAAATATCCTAATTTTATTAGAAATAAACATCCAAATATTAATATCAATCATCTAATAATTCACCAAAATTCACATAAAAATTACATAATAATTATTTATTGATAAAAATAATTACTTAATATTTCTCAGACGTTACATCTCAGCAATTTCAGCATTTTTCCGTCTTCATTAAATTATTTAAGTCTTCCTCCATTTGCCTTAGCTGTTCTAGATCAACTCCAGGATTTTCTCTTTTAAATATTCTTTTACTCACCTGAGAGTGAAATGCTTGAATCTTTGGATCCTTGTAAAATAGAGTTATCTTTCTTCCTTTACTTTCAGAGTTTGAAGATATTGACTTGCTTCAGCACCAGCTACTATCTCCACCATACCTTGGTCTTCATCAGCAGTTGTGACTTGTAAAGATTGTTGCATTGTTGTAGTCACAGTCAATTCTCTAACTCTTATTTCATTTCTCTTACTCTGTCCGCCTTGTTTAGATTGAGATCTAGTGATTGCTTTTGATGAACCACTAACTCCAACTAGCTCTTCACCTCTTCTCCCTTTACTATCTTTCTATTCCCCCTTATTACCTCCATCAAGATTTTCATCATCAGTATTTGTCAATGTCAGCTGTCTGCATTTAGATTTAACAATTTTCTCCCCCTTTTTGGCATCATCACCAAGCAGTAGAGAAAGAATCAACTTCATTAAATTCTGTACCTCGGTAAGTTGATCAGACATTTAAACTTGTTTAGATTCCAATCTAGCTTGATTGGCTTCAATTACAGTTTGTATGGCAACTATTGGTGCAATTTGTTTCTGAATTTCCTGATGAGTAGTCAGTTTTGAAGCAAATAATGATTCCTTGATCTGATTGATTTGAGAAGTTGTTGCTTCTTGAGCTATATGCAAGGATCTGACAATCATAGTAGATGCTTTTTAATGAGTCAGCATATCAGGATTTTGAATTTTCCCTTCAGTTGTTTCCAGATGCTCAACAACATTTGTTTTGGAAATAGGATATGTATCATCTTTCCATTTAGTATTCCAGATAGCATCAAAATAATTCTGCATTTTCTTGACATCTAACTCTTTCTATTTTTATTGCCTTACATGCGTAGACATATCTTCAGGGAAGAAAAGATCGTCTTCAGGATCTATAAGTACATTAAAATTATTATCTTCTTCGCCATCATTAGATTCTTCATTTGCAACTGGATTTTTTACTATCTGCTGAACATCATCACTAGCTCATGTAAGATAGAATCAGAAATTGGTACAGTATGTGATCCAGCAGCTTTAGAAGCTTCCATACCATTAGCAGTTAACTCCACATCTTCAAGAATTGTAGATAAATGAACTGGAGCTTCTAAATTTACTTTCAGAACCTCAGTTCCTGTAGAGTGCTGTGGTGACCCTAAAATGGATGGAATTTTATGAATGGACTGTTGTGCTACTTCATCTTCAGCAACAACGAGGATTACTTCAGGTGGTGGAATAGTAGAGTGAATGGACTATTTTTCAGCAAAAACAAGGATTATTTCATGTGGTGGAATAGTAGATTGTATGGACTGCAAGAAAGTATCAGTACTTAGACTTGCAGGGAGATTAACAGCACTTGGTACCTCAGGGTTTATTCAAAGTTCAACAGACTGTTGTTCAACAGACTGTTGTTCAACATCTATTTCTTTAGTACTCTTTACACCTGCAGAGATATAACACGTAAAACTTAATCTCTCTTTTCTTTTAAAGTAGTCTCACTAATCCTCACACCACACATCTCATGAATTTTAATAGTCAGAGCTTCCTCACAAGGATTACTAAATCCTATCTCTCATCTACCTCTCCTTTTTCCAAGAAAGATCATGTCTCTCTTTAGTTTCTGTTTTTCTCTAAATCTTTTCACACAACTCACAGAAAAGCTCAGAAAGATTGTCCTACAGAAATAAGAGGTGGCTAAAGAAGGGTGATATGTGGTCATACCACTAGAGGTAATCCTTAAATAAGGTTTAGAAATAATGATACCAACAGGATTTATAACATGAAAACTAAAGGCTGAAAAATACCAAATCAGTATTTAGAATAAATGCTGAAAAAGTAATAACAATGTTTATACCCTGTGAATTTGAAGTCACAACTAAACTCACAGTTAACACTGTGGTTATGACATTTGTTGTTCACAAATTATGGGAACGCCCATTTGAATTGGAGAGGATTTGATCAGGTTACTGTCATGTACCATGATCTCAAACCTTGTTCTTCTTGCAAAGAACTAACACTTGAATGTGTTTATTGAAAGCTTTCACAGGGTCTTCCGTAAAAAATATTGAAGCCCTATGTCTCTGTTAGTATCATTAAGATCTACCTCAGCATGTAGTCTCTAACCAACTTGATGTTGTTTCTGAGTGGTGAGCATAATTTCAAGAACTATGCCACTTGATTTTTGGCAACATTTAGGAAATGGATTCAAGCGTTTCAGTTATAAGAAGAAATATAAGATATAAGATTTATGATATTGAGATTGAGTGTGGACAACTTTCTTGGTGTGAAAAAAAAGTTTCAAAGAATTTTGATGGAACATAACACTAAAAGATTATATTTCTCAAGAGTTCAGAATTAAATCTTTCATAAATTTCATCTGTTACATCAGTTACTTCCTATAATGTGCGCAATCTGTAATGTAGTGAATATATAAACTCAAATAGAGATTAATTTCTCACATGCACTATTGAAAAATATCTGAAATTATGCATGCAGTACTAATTTAAATATTAACAGTCACAAGCATTCAAGCACAAACAAGACGGTAAACGTTAATTCACTTAAAGAGTGTAAGAAGGCAAAAGATATTTTCATTAATATTTAAAAAGACGAGTACAAGATTAATAGAATTTTAAACATGAAACCCTAAAATAATCTAACTACTCGAACTTCTTCTTCTTCTCATCTTCTAGCTTCTTCATCGCCCTACGATGGAAGATGTGTGATATAGAACTTGTAAGATAAATTATGTTCTTTTGCAATGCCAACCATTTGAGGTGAAGTTGTTCTTTCTCGATGCGACGTTGCTCAGCCTCTTCAGCTCTTCTCATCTCCTCGAAGTGGACGTCCATTCCGAAAAGATGAAGTGAGAGAGTGTCATCCCAGACAAGTTAATCAAAAATCGACTGTGGGAGTCCAGATGGAGGATAATCTTGGCCATTAAAGATTACCCTAAGAAGAAAGAGGTCAAAGTACAATCTTCCATATTCAGGATTGGTAACTAGTCGATAAACTCCATGGGTAAGATAATAGACAATGGCCATAGATTCTGAGAATGCTGAATGAAGAAATTTGAGTATATTTGAAGTTTGTGAATGAAAAAGGCAGTGAGAAGTTTTGGGAGTGGAGGGTTTGGATTTATAGCAGAGGAGATAAAAACTGAAAAAACTCTTTGATTAACCATGTAATAATTAAACATAATGCGTATACACGATTACGCGTATCTAGGTAAACAAAAAGTAACCTCTCTCTTCATATTCCTATTCTCAATGTAAGTACTCAAGTGTTGATAGATACTTACAGCAATAGCTAACCCATTCAAGCAATTAAAAGATACTCCACTAACTCACTGTTAATTAAAAATACTGAGTAACCATTTATTTTGAATAAATTCAAAATAATCAATGAAATATAATAGTCAATCATGGTTTGACAATTATCAGTATTTTAATTATGACTATCAGGATTTATCAGTCAACTCTAATTTGACCAATATCAGTATTTAACAACTACTATCATGATTTATTAGTCAAATCAAGTTTAACTAATAACATGTCATAAATGCATAATCAGTAGTTTTAACATGCAGTTATCAAATAGAATTCACAGAAGTTAATTTGTATGTTATCATGACACATAATAAGATACCATACTTCAAATATCAGCAATTATGTCTTAATTATCAGAGTTTGAGAAATGTCCTGATATCATTCCCAATTCATTCACCAATTTTATGAAAGTAGCTTCACAGAGAGGCTTGGTGAATATATCTGCTACTTGTTAATCTGTTGGAACAAAGACCAATTCCACTGTACCTGCTTCCACATGTTCCTTTATGAAATGGTACCTGATGCTGATGTGTTTAGTCATTGAATGCTTCATTGGATTTCTTGTCATTGCAATAGCACTTTTATTATCACCATATATAGGAATAGCAGAATAATCTAACCCATAATCCAGTAATTGATTCTTCATCCATAGAATCTGAGCACAACAGCTTCCTGCAGCAATATATCCTGCTTCTGCAGTTGATGTGGAAATTGACTTTTGTTTCTTGCTATACCAAGAAACTAATTTGCCACCAAGAAATTGGCAGCTTCCAGAAGTGCTTTTCCTGTCTATTTTGCATCATACAAAATCAGCATCTGAATATCCAATTAGCTTAAAATATGAATTTCTAGGATACCATAATCCCAGATTCATGGTGCCTTTGAGATACTTAAAAATTCTTTTCACATCTAGTAGATGAGGTTCTCTTGGATCAGCTTGAAACCCTGCACAGGGACAGGTAACATACATGATATCAGGTCTACTAGTAGTCAAATATAGGAGTGAGCCAATCATACCTCTGTAGTTAGTTATATCTACTGAAGAACCAGTATTTAAATCTAACTTGGTTTTAGTGGCCATGGGAGTTGATGCAGTTGAGCAGTCTTGCATTCTAAATCTTTTGAGTAAATTCCTGGTATATTTGGATTGATTTATGAAGATCCCTTAATCAGTCTGTTTAACTTGTAACCCAAGAAAGTAACTCAATTTTCCAATCATACTCATTCGATACCTAGACTGTATTAGCTTTGCAAATCTCTCACAGAGTTTATCATTAGTAGATCCAAAAATGATATCATCAACATATATATGTACTAATAACAAGTCCTTGCCATGGTATTTATAAACAAGGGTTTTGTCAATTTTACCTCTTGTGAACCACTTTCTAGCTGAAATAGCGCAAGTGTTTCATATCAGACCTTTGGAGCTTGCTTCAGTCCATGGAGTACTTTATCCAGTAAGTAGACATGATCTGGATACTTTGGATCAATGAACCCTGGAGGTTTTTCAATATAAACTTCCTCTTCGAGTTTTCCATTTAGAAATGTACTCTTAATATCCATTTGGAACACCTTAAACTTCTTGTGAGCAATATAGGCTAGAAAGATTTTAATTGCTTCAAGCCTTGCAACTGGAGCAAACGTCTCATCATAATCAATGCCTTCTTGTTGTGAATAGCCTTTTGTAACTAGTCTTGCTTTATTTCTTGTAAAAATTCCCTCACTGTTAGTTTTGTTTCTAAACACCCACTTTGTGCCAAGTACATATCTGTTCTGTTAGATATATTTGAGATGTCATGTCTAATCTGTTGTGTTTAGTTTTCAGAACTTAATATCAGGACTTACTGGAAATCAGAACATACTGAAGCCAGAACTTATATCAGAACTTAAGGTCCTCAGAATTTATATCAGGACTTAAGTGCGGATACTTCAGATAAGGAAAGCAGCTGATTTACAGGAAAAATTCGTGACTAAAACAATAGAAGATATACATGAAGAGTTAGAAGACCAGAAGACTTGTAGAAGATAACATCTGATTGATATATTTTAGGAGACAGAATTATATTCCATATCAATTAGAAGATATCTTGTAACTATGTACTATATAAACACAGCTTAGGGTTTACACTATATGTGTTATTATCATCGAGAAAGATTATACATTGTAACCTAGCAGCTCTTAGTGATATTGTTCATCACTGAGAGAGAACAAGTGTTCTATTGTAACAAAGTTTATTTTATTGAATATACTTGATTACTTTTACATACTTGTGTTCGAAATCGATTTGATTGTAAAAATACTATATTCAACCCCCTTCTATAGTGTTGTGTGACCTAACAAGTGGTATTAGAGCCTTTATGTTAACACACATATAATAAGATCCAAACAATCAATCATGTATGAAGAAACACAAACTCCAACTAAGCCCACCAAAACTCAAGATACTCAAAACACTCAAACCCACAGTTGATATGAGACTATTAGGGTTCCCATACTGAGACCATCTGAGTATCCCATATGTAAAGTGAAGATGGCTATGTTTCTGGAAGCTACAGATCCTGAATACCTTGATAGAATTCATGAAGGACCATATAAGCCTACCAAGCTCTCTGTTGCAGTTGCTGATCAACCAAAAAGACCATACCAAAGGATAAAGGTGAATACACACCTGAAGATATCTCATCTATTGCCAAGGATGCAAGGGTAAGGCATTTGCTGTATAGTGCAATTGATAATGTCATGTCAAATAGGGTAACTGGATGCAAGACTGCAAAGGAGAAATGTGATGCTTTGGAGACAAGATTCCAGGGAACTGATGCAATCAAAAAGAACAGGAAGACTATACTAACTCAAGAGTATGAGCACTTTGACAGGTTTGCCAAACTCTTAAATGATCTGTCACTGGTGGACAAGGAATATGATCTTGAAGATTCAAATCTAAAATTCCTTTTAGCTCTTCCTGAAAATTGGGATTTGAAGTCTACTACCATAAGAGATAACTATGACCTTACTGAAACTACTCTTGATGAAATTTATAGTATGCTCAAGACTTATGAACTTGAGATGGATCAAAGGAGCAAGAGGCATGGAAGAAAGTCAAGGACAGTTTCTCTTAAAGCTGAGGAGGAATCTTCTAAGGTGGTTGTCTCAAAGAGGGGAAAAGGAAAGGCTCTCATCATAAAGTCTAATTCAGAATCATCAGATTCTGATGATGATTATGATTCAGAAACTGAAAGTTTATCTGAAGTGAATGTTGATGCAGAGATGATGCAATTGTGTGCTCTTATGGTGAAGGGTATCACAAATATAGCCTACAAGAAGTTCAGAAAGGGCAAGAAGTTTTCCAGAAAAGGTGGAAGTTCTGATAAGAAAGGGTTCAGAAAGTCTGAAGGCAAAGGAGGACAGTCTGACAGAGGAGACAACTCAAATGTCAAATGCTACAATTATGGTGAAAGAGGCTACATATCTCCTGACTGCAAGAAAGGAAAAAGTGATAAAGGCAAGGCACTTGTCACAAAGAAGAAAAGCTGGACAGATACTTCAGATTCTGAAAATGAGGTGAACTATGCCTTGATGGCAAATGCTGATAGCAGTACTGACACTGCTGAATTGAAGGTACCTCAAACAACTTTTGCTTTTCATACTGATGATATTACTGAGTTGAGATTATATCTAAAAACCATGTTCATTAGTTTTAGAGATCTGATTTAACAAATGAAAGATTAACATCTGAAAGTCTTGCTCTTAGAAACAGAAATGACTTTTTAGAAAAAGAGTTAGTTATGTTCCATCAAACTCAGAAAGAAAGAGATGATGCTTTGTATGTTAGAGATGAAGTGCTAAAACTGAATAAATCATCAAAACTTGGACTAACTCTGGCAGAACAACTCAGAATATACTAAGTAGTGGAAACTGGAAATAGGGCTTAGGTTATAAGATGATAAAGAAGAAAAGGAAACTGTGTCATCTAAACCAAACTTTACCAAGAAAGCTGAAAAGCCTAAAGTTAATCCTATTAAGTTTGTAGCAAAAACTATAATGTCTGATTCTGAAAAGATGATAGATTCTAGGACAGAAGTCAAAGAAAAGTCAACTTCTAACAAATTAAAACAGGACAAACCAGCTTCAGTAAACATAGGTTTAATGACAAAGAAGCAGCTTAAGCATAAGCTGAAAGAGATTAGAAATGTGAACAAGGTAAAGGAAGCTAGGAAAAATAGGAATGGAAAGGAAGGTGTGAATAAAAGTAATAATTAAATGCCTATTCCTAATGCTCCTAGAAAGAAATGTTATAACTGTGGAAACTCTAATCATCTTGCTTCTTTTTGTAGGAATAATAAAGATATAAACTCTTTACCTCCTAAATCAGGAGTTAAGAGTCAGTCTGTTAGGTTTAAACCATATAATCCTTGTTTACATTGTGGTAGTTTATGGCATTCCATTTATACTTGTAAGGAATATCATAGTTTGTACTATGATTATTATCAAATAAAACCTTCTTTGAAGAAAGTTAGTGCAATTCCTTCTAGTGTAAAGTCTGATGCAAAGTCTGATATAAATTTTGATAAACAACATGTTAGCATAAACTCTGAAACTAAATCCGCTGCAAATGCTAACAAACTTAAAAAGGACAAAGGATCCAAGCAAGTCTGGGTCCTTAAAACTAACCAATAGTGGTCTTTATGATTGCAGAGCAACATGAAAAATATCCTAGTTCTGGACAGTGGATGTTCAGGACATATGACTGGAAATAAATCCCTGCTATCAGACTTTGTGGAGAAAGCTGTCCCAGGAGTTTCTTATGGAGATGGAAATATGGGAAAAACTCTGGGATATGGCAATATCAATCTTGGGAATGTCATCATTGAAATAGTAGCTCTTGTCTCAGGAGTTAAACACAATCTGCTAAATGTGAGTCAAACATGTGACAAAGGTTATCATGTGGATTTCTTTGAAGAACACTGTGAAGTTGTAAGTAATTCTACAGGCAAAGTGGTTCTGAAAGGTTACAGACATGGTAACATATATGAAGCCAGACTTTTAACAAACTCTGATGGTTCTGCAATCTGTCTGTTAAGTAGAGCATCAATTAAAGAAAGCTGGAATTGGCACAAGAGACTCTCTCATTTAAATTTCAACAACATAAATGATCTAGTAAAGAAAGATCTTGTGATAGGACTGCCAAAATCAGTATTTGCTCCTGATGGCCTTTGTGATTCATGTCAAAAGGCAAAACAAAGAAAATCTTCATTCAAGAGCAAAACTGAATCCTCAATTCTTGAGCCTTATCACCTATTGCATGTTGATCTATTTGGTCCAGTCAATGTCATGTCAATTACAAAGAAGAAATATGCTATGGTTATAGTGGATGAGTTCATAAGATACACTTGGGTGTATTTCTTGCACAAGAAGAATGAAACTGCATCTACTCTAACTGATCATGTCAGACAGCTGGATAAATTAGTCAAAGATTCTATTAAAATAATAAGAAGTGATAATGGCACTGAGTTCAAGAATTCAATCATGGAAGAGTTCTGCAAAGAGCATGGAATAAAGCAGGAATTTTCTGCACCTGGAACTCCACAGCAAAATGGAGTTGTAGAAGGAAAGAACATGACTCTCATTGAAGCTGCACGAACTATGCTTGATGAAGCAAAACTACCAACCTACTTTTGGGCTGAAGCTATGCAAACTGCTTGTTTTACACAGAATGCTAACTCATAAACAAGCATGGAAAAACACCATATGAGATGGTGAAGAAAAAGAAGCCAAATCTGAAATATTTTCATGTATTTGGTTGTAATTATTTTGTTCTTAAGACTCATCCTAAACAGCTGTCAAAATTTGATCTAAAAGCTGATGAAGTAATTTTTGTTGGATATTCACATTCCACAAAAGCCTTCAGAGTCTATAATTTAAGAACAAGGTTGTCATGGAATCTATCAATGTATCTTTTGATGATAAAAAGATTACTGGACTTGAAGATTTCAATGATCATGATCAGCTGAGATTTGAAAATAAAGATTTAAATTCTGATTCTGTAAATTCTGATGACCTAAATCCTGATCCTGTAAGTTCTGACGGGTTAAATTCTGATGTCTTTGAAATTTTGGTAACTACTCCAAGAAAAAATGCACCTGTTCAGGGGGAGCAAGCTAATGATCCTACCACATCTCAAGACTCTCAAGAAGCATCAGAACCTGTCACTGGCTCTTCAAGTTCTGATTCATCAAGTCCCGATGAGCCAAATTCTGATAATTCAGGAAACTCCGATTCTTCAATTCCTGAAGGATCCAACTAAAATTCTAAAATTTCAGAGAGCATAACTTCAGGGGGAGCTTCAAAAAATGTTGATGGAGACAACATGGATCATGGGGGAGGATCCAGTTCTAGAGATCAACTTCCATCTGCAAGGAAGTGGACTAAAGCACATACACCTGACTTAATAATTGGGGATCCTGAAGCAGGTGTCAGAACTAGAACAACAACATCAAATGAGTGTCTCTATCATTCCTTTTTATCTCAGACTGAACCAAAGAAAGTGGAAGAAGCTCTTCGAGATGCTGATTGGGTGCAAGCAATGCAGGACGAGTTAAATGAATTTGAAAGAAATAAAGTCTGGACCCCAGTGCCAAGACCAAAGAACAGATCAATTGTTGGCATAAAATGGGTGTTCAGAAACAAAACTGACAGTGATATCATAATTACAAGGAAAAAAGCAAGGCTGGTTGCTAAAGGTTACTCTCAACATGAGGGTATTGACTATGATGAAACATTTGCTCCAGTTGCTAGATTGGAAGCCATAAGAATCTTTTTGGCTTATGCTGCTCACAAAAAGTTTAAAGTCTTTCAAATGGATGTGAAAAGTGCTTTTCTCAATGGAGAATTGGAAGAAGAGGTATATGTTGAACAACCTCCAGGATTTGTAGATCCAAAAATTTCCTAATCATGTCTACATACTTGATAAAGCACTTTATGGCCTTAAGCAAGCTCCAAGAGCATGGTATGAGACTTTAGCTCAATTTCTTCTGGAAAGTAGATTTAACATAGGCACAATTTGTTGGATTTTAAACGCAGCGGGGGCATGGCAAAACACTTTTACACATATAAAATCCAAATAAAAGCATATTGATCATGAATAAAAATTCGAGGGATCGAATCTAACCTTTTAAAATAATTCAGAGACAACGATCAGAGATCCTTAGCAGTTGCTCCTCAAGTGTGAAGCACTCCACCGGTATCCACCAAGAAAACGATGTTAAGGAGGAGGAAGGAGGTGGAGAGAATTGGGTTTTCCAAACTTTTTGGGTTTTTGTGTTTCGAATAAAAATAGGGTCTATAATAGTGTATTTATAGGCAAAATTTTCAGCTAAAATTTTCCCATAAATATTATTATTATTATCCCATTTATTATTATCATTAATAATTAAAATACCTTTTAATTATTAATCCTTTTTCTAAACACTTTAGAAATAATTCTCTCTCTTGATTTAATTTCCCAAAATTAAATCCTTTAATTAATAATATTAAGAACTTTTCTTAATTAATTTATAATCAATTAAATCTCATTTAATCAATTATTAAATTTGCCAATTAATTATTTATTTCATAAATAAATAATTATTAGCCATTATTAATTAATTCCTCCACCATTTAATCATTCTCTTTTTATGGTGTGACCCTGTAGGTTCAATATTAAGCCGGTAGTAGAAATAAATAATAATAAAACTATTTTATCATTATTTATATAAATTCTCTAATTTATTAAATATGATTAATTAATTAATCACATTTATTCTACATCGTGAGGGATACTTCTCAGCATATCGCGACTATCCGGATAATATGAATTCACTGCTTAGAATACCAAGAACCTAATCAGTGAATAGTTACCGTACAATAAACTCCTTCTACCCTACAATGTCTCGATTAAATACAAGGCATGGATCTTGTGTCAAGCCTATCTAATTCAATCACTTGCTTACCATTTACTATGCGTAGTTCTATGCAAATTAGAAACTCCTTTCTAATTTCATTCACTCTGGCCAGAGATTCCTGAACTAGCATAAGTGGATCAGCCTTGAACATTCGTTTCCTTCACTGGAAGGGGTAGATCCTTTATTGATCATACACTATCTTCGTGTACAAATTCCTATACCCAGAAGAGCCCTAATAATTGTCCCTGGAGACTAAGAACTAAACCAAAGTATAGTTCAGTGTACACAAGATGACTATGATGACCTCAAGTCTAAGGATACTTGTACAACTATCACTATTTGAACAACTGCTGACACGTGAGTGAACTCCATCAGTTGTTCAGCTGTGCAAGTCATGTTCAGTGAACTTATTCTATAATAAGCACCTACATACTAGCTATAGTATCACCACACAAATGTCTATGAGAACAGACATCCTTCATAATAAAGCAAGCATAGTATGTACCGATCTTTGCGGATTATTAATTACTAGTTAGTAATCCTATGACCAGGAACTATTTAAGTTTAGAGTTATCATCGTTTTAGGTCTCACTATTATGATCTCATCATAATCCATAAAAAGCTTTACTCTAAACTATGGTATATCTTATTTAAACACTTAAATAGATAAAGCCCGTAATAAAAACAAAACAAGTCTTTATTAATATCAATGAAATCAAAACAGATTACAAAAAAGTTATTCCTAAATCCTAATACATGATTGGACTTAGGACATATTCCTTTCAATCTCCCACTTGTACTAAAGCCAATCACTCTGGTATCTAATATCCATCTTGTCTTTATGACGATCAAAGTGACTTTCATAAAGTAGCTTTGTGAGTGGGTCTGCTATGTTGTTATGTGTGTCAACTCTAATTCAATACAATACAAGAAATGTTACCGCGCTCCCACTAACCCTTTTGTAGACCCATGGTTCATCTTTGTTTTTGATAAAATAAAACTCTTTGATTGTCTCATCAAAATGAATGTTCCATCTTTCGAGAAGCCTGCTTTAAACCACATATGGTTCGCAGCAGCTTACACACTTGGTTTTCATTTCTCTTGGAAAGAAAACCATCTGGCTAATTGCCAGATCTCATATTCGTAGTAAGCAGCAATCGCAAGCAAAATCCGAACTGATTTTAACAGGGCTATAGGTAAAAGGTTTCATCAAAGTCAATCCATTGCCTTTGTTTGAATCCTTTTGCCACAAGCATGGCCTTATAGGTCTCCACCTGGCCATCTGCTCTAATCATTCTTTCGTATACCGTATACATAGATTCCATTCCGGATTTCATGGCACTATGCCATTTCTCTGAGTCAACACTACTCATAGCCTCATTATAGGTTACAGGGTCGTCATCATCAATGATCGACAACTCATTGTCATTCTCAATGACAATGCCATATTACCTCTCAGGTTGGCGAGACACTCTCCCTGATCTATGAATGGGCTGTTCCATAAAAGGTTGTTCAGTCAGAACAGGTGTTTCCACTTGATCCGTAGTAGTTTGTGCTTCTTGAACTTCATCAAGTTCAATTTTGCTCCCACTGTTTCCTTCAAGGATAAACTGCTTTTCCAAGAAGGTAGCATGTCTGGAGACAAACACCCGATGATCGGCGTAAAAGTAATACCCTAAAGTCTCTTTAGGATATCCCACAAAACTACATTTTTCGGATCGATATTCCAGCTTATCTGGGTCAACTTTCTTGACATAAGCTGGACATCCCCAAATCTTAATGTGTTTAAGACTCGGTTTCCTTTCTTTCCATATCTCATACGAAGTTTGAGGAACAGATTTTGGAAGACACCTTATTCAGTAAATATGCTGAGGTTTCCAATGCATAACCCCATAGGAATACTGGAAGATTTGCATAGCTCATCATGGACCGAACTATGTCTAACAAAGTTCGATTTCTCCTTTCAGATACCAATCTGGAGGAGTCCAGTGAGAGACTATACCATTTACTTAGAGATAATATAGAAACACTCCATTCAAGTATTCACCACCTCGATCTAATCGAAGAATTATAATACTATGTTTGGTTTGTTTCTCCACTTCATACTTATACTCTTTGAACTTTTCAAAGGCTTCAGACTTGTGTTTCATCAAACACATATCCGAATCTAGATCTATTATCCATGAAAGTAATGAAGTATGAAAATCCACCATGGCTTGCGTAGACATTGGTCCACATACATCTGTATGTACCATTCCTAGCAAATTTGCAGCCCTCTCTCCATGTCTACTAAATGGAGACTGCAATGCCACTATACCATGAGATTCTCATCATCCCTTTTCTTTTATTAGTTTGTTCAATCTGAAGTAAATTATGTCACATATATACAGACCATTATTTTAAAGCACCACGTCCATAAAGAATATTATCTCTAAGAATAGAACATTCATTATTCTCAATAATAAATAAAAATCCAGCCAAGTCTAACATGGGAATAATATTCCTCACAATCGAGGGAACAAAATAACAACTATTTCAAACAATAGTCTGGTCCGTAGGCCTATGTAAATGAAATGATTCTACATCTACAGCAGCAACTCTTGCTCCATTTCCATCAGTAGAATCACCTCCTCTTCCTCAAGAGTCCTACTTCTCCTTGGTCCCTGCAACAAATTGCAGATTTGAGAACCACAGGCGGTATCTAATACCCAAGTAGAAATTTGATTTAATGACATATTCACTTCTATCATGAACATACCTGAATCAGAAGCGGTAGTCTCACTACCCTTCTTCTTCTTCAATTATGCAAGGTAAACCTTGCAGTTCCTATTCCAGTGCCCCACCTTGTTACAGTGAAAGCAAACAACTTTGCTCTTGGGGTCTTCAGCTTTTGGTGGAACCGGCTTTTCTTCACCTACTTTCTTCTTCTTGGAAGAGCTCCTCTTCCTTTTCTTAGGATTGGAACCTTCACCAATTAGAAGAACGAGACTCTTCTTAGGGGGAAAATTCGATTCCGCAGTCTTCAACAGGTTGTGGAGTTCAGGCAGGCTGACATCCAACTTATTCATGTGAAAGTTCACAACAAGCTGCGAGAACGAACTCGGAAGCGATTGCAAGACCAAGTCTTGGCTCAGCTCCCCATCCATGGCAAAACCAAGTTGTCCAAGACGTTCAATCAAATTGATCATCTTAAGTACATGGTCATTCACAGATGGTCCCTCAGACATCCTACAACCGAACAGCTCCTTCGATATCTCATATCGAGCTGTCCTCCTTGCTACATCATACAACTCTTGTAGATGCACGAGGATAGAGTGAGCATCCATATGCTCATGTTGCTTCTGTAGCTCAATGTTCATGGAAGCTAGCATGATGCATTGAGCAACATTTGCATCGTCTATCCATTTACGATACATAACATGTTCATCATTATGTGCATCACTAGCAGGTTCAGTAGGCTTAGGTGAGTCAATCACGTATTCCAGCTTCTCAATCCTGAGAACAATTCTCAAGTTTCGAAGCCAGTCAGTATAATTAGGACCAGTCAATTTGTGAGCATCTAGTATGCTCCTGAGTGATAGTGCAGAAGACATAACGTACAAATTAAATCTGTAAATGATAAACACATAACAACACTTAGCAAATATTCGATTTCATTTTAAAACACTATATGAATCGGGTCTTTATTCATAAGTGACTTCCACCAGTTTACCTAATTTATTCAACCCCCTACGTGAAAAATTAAGCATCCATAATGCTAGTGGGAATAGGGATCCTACATTCCATTACACAACCCCGGCTGTAGCACGAACCGCCATGTAATGTTCAATAGGCAGACAACTCTTGTCAATTACATCTCATGTTATTCCCTAATCAAACTTTAGCCTCTTGAATAATTGAGTCTCGGCTGTAGCACGACAAACTCAATATTCTAAGTCAAGTCTAACCCAACATTCCGTACAGTTGAATCAGTCCCCAAAGGCCCACGGCTGTAGCACGTACCGACCTTTAGATTCTTATTCAATGTACACATCTCTATGTAATAGACAAGTATTTCTTATTTCGAAATCAAAGCCCTCGGCTGTAGCACGAACCGACAATGATTCAAAAATAAGAACTACTTTTCTATCATGTTGGAAGGCTATGACCGACACAAGCCCGTTGTGTCATTGGCCAATTACTACTTGATATTATTTAATTTTAGAGGGATTATATTACGTTACAATCATAATCATATTATAAAGAAATTCTTCCTTTTAAATTAAATATTTCAAATCAATAATCAATAATCAGATGATTTCCAGATCAGGTGGAGCATTGTCAAGAGGCGTCACTTAATAACCCTTTCTTACAGATAGAAATCTGTTGTTGACAGAATCATCCTTTCTCTCATATCGAAAATTCATATTCAATTACGTGTTTCATAAACACAAGAATCTCATGATTGTATTCATAATATTATTATTAAGGTTATGAAACAATTTCACTATACTAGGTTGTCTAACAAACGCCTTATGTTCATTTAAGTTCACCTAAATCTATCATGGCATGATAAACTAAGCATATATCACATATATCAACATGAATAAACATCAAGGTAAGCATGTTATATCATCTAGCACATTAGTCTAAGCATTATACATCTCTATGTATCACATGAAGCATTTAAATGCAGTTAAAATAGTTAAAAACAGCTTTAAAACACTTCCGGAAATATAAACAGTTCAAAACTTTTATATAAACTAAAATTGATCACTCCATTAGATCCATCTCGGAAAAATGAATTCAACGGTATATTGCACGCCCAAAACGGAGTTACGAAACTCCCAGAAAATCAAATTTAATGTGGACAGTCGGGCTGTAACGCATTATAGGAACGCGTTACAAGCCTTTTAACCAATTAAAAGGTGTAACGCATTCCGTGAATGCGCCACAGGTGTGTAACACATTCATGGAATGCGTGACACCCCTATTATTTTTTTTATTATTTCGCAACAGCCGCCTTCTTATCTCCTCGGTTGTCGTGCCGCACCTGACTTCTCTGATTTCTGCTGCTTTTTCTTTAGCCGTACAGCAGCATTCAACAGGTATACAAACATATATATATATACAATATATACATATATTTACTTATTTAATTACGAATTTTAATTACAAGAACTTCAAAAATTTATAATAAAAAATCTATACATCATAAAATTATGAAAAAATACCCAGACGATCTACAATACTTGTAGAACCCAGATCAACATTCAAAATTATTCTGAGAAATGATTTCTCATCAGACAAAATTAATCCATGATATATCTTGTAAAAATCATAATTAATTCATACAAGCGCATAAAATTCTGAAATTTTTACCACAGATCTATATGCATACAACCTATGCTCTGATACCATTGTTGGATTTTAAACGCAACGGGGGCATGGCAAAATACTTTTACACATATAAAATCCAAATAAAAGCATACAGATCATGAATAAAAATTCGAGGGATCGAATCTAACCTTTTAAAATAATTCGGAGACAACGATCAGAGATCCTTAGCAGTTGCTCCTCAAGTGTGAAGCACTCCACCGGTATCCACCAAGAAAACGATGTTAATGAGGAGGAAGGAGGTGGAGAGAATTGGGTTTTCCAAACTTTTTGGGTTTTTGTGTTTCGAATAAAAATAGGGTCTATAATAGTGTATTTATAGGCAAAATTTTTAGCTGAAATTTTCCCATAAATATTATTATTATTATCCCATTTATTATTCTCATTAATAATTAAAACATCTTTTAATTATTAATCCTTTTTCTAAACACTTTAGAAATAATTCTCTCTCTTGATTTAATTTCCCAAAATTAAATCCTTTAATTAATAATATTAAGAACTTTTCTTAATTAATTTATAATCAATTAAATCTCATTTAATCAATTATTAAATTTGCCAATTAAATATTTATTTTATAAATAAATAATTATTAGCCATTATTAATTAATTCCTCCACCATTTAATCATTCTCTTTTTTTGGTGTGACCCTGTAGGTTCAATATTAAGCCGGTAGTAGAAATAAATAATAATAAAACTATTTTATCATTATTTATATAAATTCTCTAATTTATTAAATATGATTAATTAATTAATCACATTTATTCTACATCGTGAGGGATACTTCTCAGCATATCGCGACTATCCAGATAATATGAATTCACTGCTTAGAATACCAAGAACCTAATCAGTGAATAGTTACCGTATAATAAACTCCTTCTACCCTACAATGTCCCGATTAAATACAAGGCATGGATCTCGTGTCAAGCCTATCTAATTCAATCACTTGCTTACCATTTACTATGCGTAGTTCTATGCAAATTAGAAACTCCTTTCTAATTTCATTCACTCTGGCCAGAGATTCCTGAACTAGCATAAGTGGATCAGCCTTGAACATTCGCTTCCTTCACTGGAAGGGGTAGATCCTTTATTGATCATACACTATCTTCGTGTACAAATTCCTATACCCAGAAGAGCCCTAATAATTGTCCCTGGAGACTAAGAACTAAACCAAAGTATAGTTCAGTGTACACAAGATGACTATGATGACCTCAAGTCTAAGGATACTTGTACAACTATCACTATGTGAACAACTGCTGACACGTGAGTGAACTCCATCAGTTGTTCAGCTGTGCAAGTCATGTTCAGTGAACTTATTCTATAATAAGCACCTACATACTAGCTATAGTGTCACCACACAAATGTCTATGAGAACAGACATCCTTCATAATGAAGCAAGCATAATATGTACCGATCTTTGCGGATTATTAATTACCAGTTAGTAATCCTATGACCAGGAACTATTTAAGTTTAGAGTTATCATCGTTTTAGGTCTCACTATTATGATCTCATCATAATCCATAAAAAGCTTTACTCTAAACTATGGTATATCTTATTTAAACAATTAAATAGATAAAGCCCGTAATAAAAGCAAAACAAGTCTTTATTAATATCAATGAAATCAAAACAGATTACAAAAAAGTTATTCCTAAATCCTAATACATGATTGGACTTAGGACATATTCCTTTTACAATTGATAAAACACTGTTCTACCTCAACCATGGAAAGGACTTACTTTTGGTACAGATATATGTTGATGATATCATCTTTGGTTCTATAAATGCCAAACTCTGTGAAAGGTTTGCAAAGCTAATGCAGTCAATATATTAGATGAGTATGATGGGAGAACTTAGCTATTTTCTGGGACTTCAAGTCAAGAAAAATGAAGAAGGTACTTTCATAAATCAATCCAAGTATACTAGAAATTTACTCAAGAAATTTGGAATGCAAGACTGTTCAACTACATCCACTCCCATGGCCACTACAACCTAGTTAGATAAAAATACTGGAACATCAGTAGATATTACTAAATATAGAGGTATGATTGGCTCTTTACTCTATTTAACTGCAAGTAGACCTGATATCATGTATGCTACCTGTCTTTATGCTAGATTTCAGGCTGATCCAAGAGAACCTCATCTAATAGCTGTGAAAAGAATTTTTAAGTACCTCAAGCGTACAACTGATCTAGGATTGTGGTATCCTAGAGAATCAGATTTTAAGCTAATAGGTTACTCAGATGCAGATTTTGTAGGATGCAAAATAGGCAGGAAAAGCACTAGTGGAAGCTGCCAATTTCTTGGAGACAGATTGGTTTCTTGGTTTAGCAAGAAATAGAAATCAATTTCCATATTAACTGCAGAAGCAGAATATATTGATGAAGGAAGCTGTTGTGCACAGATTCTTTGGATGAAGAATCAGCTACTGGACTATGGGTTAGAATTTTCCAAAATACCCATTTATTGTGATAATCAAAGTGCTATTGCTATGACAGGTAATCCAGTTCAACACTCAATGATAAAGCACATCAGCATTAGGTACCATTTCATAAGGGAACATGTGATGTAAGGTACAGTGGAATTGAATTTTGTTCCAACAGATCAACAACTAGCAGAAATCTTCACAAAACCACTATGTGAAGCTACTTTTACAAGAATGGTAAATGAACTTGGAATGGTTTCAGGTTCTTTCTCAAAATCTGCTTAGTTTTTGTTCTCATGCATTAGACTTTATGATCAGTGTTTACAGATTGTCTTATCTCCATGTAATATGTGCTTAAACTGTAATATATTAAATACTAATTATTATCTGATGTGATTCTATATACTCTGATAGTGTTTTGAATATTTTGTGACTATTCACTTCAATGAGGATTAATTGTTAGATGCTGACTTAGTAGTCTTTAACAAACTATTATCCCAAGTTTGAATTAGTTGTTTATGTGGAAATTCATTAACACAAGCAAATTCTGATTTCGAGTTTAGTCAAATTTACTTTGTGTATCTTATTACTAAGTCACAAACTAGATTCTTGCTTCTTATCTGTCAAATTCTGATGTCAGTAAATCTTAAGGGTGAACTACATGCTTGATAAGCCTCACTTATATGAAGAAAAGAAAAGAAAATAAAATTGAAGTCAGGTACTCTTTTGAGATCTAGAGTAAATATGTGAAAGGGAAGACCCAAGTGCATTGCTGGTATTAAATTATATGCATTAGAAAAGCAAATAAATTTTTCTTTGTAACTTTTCACATTCTCTGATTACTAGAAAAATACTCTGATAATAGCATAATTTCTGATAGCAGTTGTGACTCACTTACACTGAGAAGCCACTATAAAAAGAATGTCAAAAGATGCATAAAATGAGCACAAACAGTTGATGTGGACTCTTGTATAAATTTATTCTATAGTAGACTTCAAAATTGAAGATAGATTTTAAGCACTTCTCTTAGTTATGCCTTATTTCTAAGATATACTGAAGGTTATCAGACTTTAATCTTTATCTGATCATTTGCAAATGCACACACTCTCACTCTATATGAATGATGAAAATTACTGTGGTGATTAAGTTGCTTTTTTGACAAACAGTTAAGTATTATTTGCATAAATTCCGAGGACAAGTTCTGATGAAAGTTCTGATGATTAAACTCTGAAGAAACCAGTCAGTATTTGTATGAAGAATCACATATATAGACATTCACTTTTTGAGTACAAAAGCCATGTTCTGATGACCATTAAATTCTGATAATAGTCAAGTTCTAATGCAAATCCTGATGGAAACTCTGATGCTTATGTGGCATTATTTATTTACTTGACTTATTTGTAGTATTTACTGTAACAGTCATATTTATCAGAAAGTAATTAGGTGAGATAAAACAGTGATACTCATTTGGTTAGTGGGAAACATGTTTTCCTTGACAACTGTATGTGCACAACTATTACTGCTTATTTCTCGTGCCCACTAACTATTGTTTTGACTATTTACTGCATGACAGGTGTCTAATGTCGGTTCTGCTTCAATTATAATCGTTGTCAAATAGAGAGTATATATATGGGAGTTAAATGATTTTACAATCTTTTACCTACTTTTCTAATTTATAATCTCTCTTATTTTCTCTCTCTCTAATATTCTCTGAAGGTATTCTCTAACATACATATTATCAAAAACCTTCTATACAAACATTTTCTCACTTGATTTTTCACAGAAATGGTACCAAAGGATATCATTTTTAATGGAGCCAAGTTCGTCCCCAACAACTATCTGGCCATACTTAGCAATGATGAAGCTCCATCAGATCTTCACTTTATACAAGATTTTCTCTCTCGAAGTGAGATTGGGTATGCTTTGACCCAACCAGAAGCACTCTCAGGAACTCAAGTACTGGAGTTTTGGAGGAGTGGTGTTTATGATGATGGTGGACAAGATGGGTTCCCAAGCATCATATTTACAATAGGGGAAGATGAACACTTGGTTACATTGTCAATTGTTCGACAAGCTTTACATCTTCCAGAAAACTGTGTTTACAGTTCCCAAGTTGGGGAATCAGCTCTTCAACAGATGATGGCAAACCTTGGTTATGAAAAATCTTTGTCCAAGCTGGGATAATTGAAGAGGCCCCACATCAGGAGGGAGTGGAGTTTCTTTTTCGACTGCATCACCAAGGCCTTTGCCAACAAGTGCTCCAACTTTGATGCTATACCAATCTTGAGTCAGCAAATTGGGTATGCTCTTATTCATCAAACTCATTTTGATTTTTCCAGTGCCGTGCTAGGTTTCATAGGTGATAGGATGACAAAAGATAGAAACACAGTTTATTTTGCTAGATTTTGTCAGCTTATATACAGTTTCTGTTTTTCTGATGCACCTCAGAATTTTAGTGAGACAATTGAACCCTTTAAAATTGCTAAGATGGATTTTACTGACTTATTATCTACTGATAATAAGAAGACTGTACTAAAACCCCTCCAAATTCCTCAATCAGTCAAACAAGTCTTAGTAAACTCTGATCCAAACACCTATACTACCATATATCCTGATGTACAACCATCCCAACCTCCATCAGCACCTACACAACCTACCACTTCTCAACCTCAACCACAGCCTACCATCAGAATATATTTCCAACCAACACAATCCTCACAACCTCAACCATCGACACCTACAATCAGAACCTCATCTTCTAGGCCTAAAAGGACTATTTTTGTGCCTAAATCTCCACCAAGGAGAAGGAGGAGGATCATTCTAAGGGATGAATCCGATGAAGATGAATAGGTATAGGTTCCCACATCAGAACTGAAGGGTTTTTAGCACATGAATGCAACGAAAATGTAAATTTAAATCTTAAAACAAACGAAACCTTCCGCAGGATCCATGCGAAAAATAATATTTAATTCGTAGTTCAGTATGTTTACCTTAAGAAGCTTTACGTTAATGGAAAAATGGAGGTCTTGAATGATAACCACGTAGTCCGTCGCTGGAACGATCTACGCCTTGAAGGTATCCACATGAATGATCACCCGGAGGATGGGCGTGTACTAGCACGTTCTTGAGGCCGCCTTCTTGCTCTCTCTATCTCTCTTCAAGCTGCTAGGGTTTTTGTTTTATCAAATAAAATGTTAACCATAATTCTATTAGAAAAAGATATTATATAGGCAAGAGCTAATGGGCCTTCAACCCTAAACTTAATTTTAGAGTTATTATTATTATTAAATTCGAAATTCTAATTATTGTATTATTTAGTCTCACTTAATCATCCAATAACTTAATTTCGGATTTAATATTAAATTCGAATTTCCTATTTATTTAATTAATTAAGTCACACTTAATTAATAACAAATAATTCAAATTACTTACATTTAATTTAAATCTGAATTTAAATTAAATAATCCTTCAATCATTCTTTGTGCGACCCTTTAGGTTATTATTACGTTGGCAACAATTTTAAATCTAATTTAAAATCATAAACAATGAGCGGCATCTAGTAATACATCATTGTTACCCAAGTAATAATAATTAAATCGGTGATCGATTAAACCTTTTGTGTATACTGTACAATGTACTATAATCCTTTTAACCATATATTATAGATTAAACTCGAGGCATGTTATGTGTCATCCTCTTCATAATTTAATCCAGGTTTCCTTGATCGATGAGTAGACTATAACATCAAATCAACATTTGAGCATGGCCATGCATTTCATAGTCTAACTCAAACAAGAGGCCAATAATATCATTCCTAAAATAAGAGGGTTAAATCCTTTCTAGATCATTCATATTTCTCATATGATTCATAATATACCCAATATACACTTTTATCATCACCCGGTCAAAGGTAACTTTTAATGTAACCAAAGTATATTAATTCTCATATAGAAATATAATGATTTCAAGTCTAAGGACCAATACATCATTATCACTGTGAGAATTACTTATGTTCAATGAGATGTGATCATCAGTCAACATACACACTAGTCTTAATGCATTATTATTGTCCCTTAATAATAATACTCGACTAGGGATCTTTAGGAATATCGATACTATTCTCATAATCTCATTTCTATTTCACGTACTTAGAGATATAAAATTACATATCATATTCGAAGGACTTTTATTAATCTAACATCTTATCACAGAAAATAAAGATATAATAAATTACTAAAGAATAATCCATATAATCAGAATTAATAATCCAAATGTTTCATAATATAAACATAAAAGTGTTGTCTCTAGGGCACAAACACTAACAAGAACCTGTAGGGGTAGAAGCTGAAAATGTAATTTTTCAGAAGGAGGTAGAAGCTGAAGGGTCTGAAATTCAGAAAAGGAAAAGATCTGCAAACCCTGATGCAGATCATGTTTCTCCACCATCCAGGAGATCAAAGAAACAGAGAGCAGGAAGGCATTTGGCACAACCTCACTCTGAGGATACTCAAGAAGCTGATCAGGAATCTCTGATCTCATCTGAACTAATTGTCATTGAAGCCCTTCCTCAAGCTAAAGACACTGTTCCTGACACAGTGATCACACCTCCTGTCTCTCCTATTAAAGAAACAACAGTTGAAGATTCAGGATTAAGTCCTGAAATTGACATCCACAGGCTGAACATTCCAACTGTGCTCTATCTGGAAGCTCCAACTGCAGCTCAGCCATCTACTGTTACTTCTCCAATCTTACAGGCTGAATTACCATCTACACCAATTCTGGATCTGGAACCTGAAGATCAGAATTTAGATGAAACTGCTACAAAATCTCCTTCAGTTACACAAACTCTGGTGTTATCAGAAGATGAGGAGATTCTTGCAAGTTCTGGAGAGTTAGCTCCAGTTAATGCTCCCATTCTTGGCAAGGAGGAACTGCTTACAAAGTTTGTTGAAAAAGAAGTTCCTGTTCCTTGGGAAGAAACTCACAGAGGAGTTGAGTGGACGAGGAAGTGGAATGAATCTGATTTTATTCCAAGCTCTAAAGTTCTGACAGAGCATATTGCAAAAGCTGATGAGTTGTTGACAAACTCTGATTTCAAGCACCAACTCAAAGTCACAGCTCTAGGTACTAAAAACCTTCAAGGTCAACACTCCATTACTCATGAAAAAGTTGACAAACTTCTGGAAAGAGCTGTTAAGCTGGATATGGAGATCAAGCTAGACAAAAAGAGGTTTATCGGACCTATTCCTGAGAAAGTTAAAGCTATTGAGAAGGTTCAAGAAAAGCAACAGGCCCAACTTACTGAGGTCCTGCAGAATCAAGCCTCTCAACAAGCTCAACTGAATGAAATTCAATCTTCAGTAGAACTTCTTCTCTCTCTCCTACTACCAGATGATGCCAAAAAGGGGGAGAAGGTACTCAAGTCCAAATGCTCAACTAGTCAAATACTGAAGAAGCTGAAGGATGATAAAGGTGATGACCAGGGAAACTCTGATAAGAGTAGAGGTCAGAGTCAAGGTCAAGGAAATGGTCAAGGAAAATCTTCACAGAAAGTAATTTCTGATGTTAACAAATCTTCTACACAGAAGAAGTCAAGTTCTGATGCTGTACATGCTAAAAGTCCGATGTCAAGTTCTGATATCCTGATTCAGTCAGGATCTAAAGACTCTCAGAAGTTTTTACAAACTTTGAAGTTATAGGGAAAGCAAACTACTGTCTACTACAAAGATCCTAAAATTCAGACACTTGATGAAGAAATTGCTAGAAGACTATTTCTCAAGCATAATCCTGGAATGTATTTAGAGACTTTAAAGGAGGAAGAAGCTAGATTTGCAGCTGAGAAGATAAATCTAAAGTCTAAAGCTTCTGATACAAAGAAAACTCCAAGGCCTAAGGTAAAAGGCATTGTGATCAAGGAAAGGTCAAATTCTGAGGCTTCAAAGCTCAAGACAAGATCACAAGTTGAAACTGATTCCAAAGATAAAGGGAAAGGAAAGATTGATGAACCAACAAAGTCACAGAAGATGAAGATTCCTAAAATCCTGATGAAACCTGTATGCAAACTAGTTCAAGTATTTGATGCTGCTGCTTCAGTAGATGAAATTGTTCAAACTCTGAAAAGAGGGAAGATAACTGAAGAATCTAAGACAACCTCTGACACATCTCAAGTTGTTCAGAATTAAGAACAAAAACCTACAGAAGAAACAACAAATTCTGATCAAGTCATCAAGACATCAACCTCTGACAGTGCTCAAGTTGATTTGAACAAATTGACAATTACTGATAAGAGAAAACTCCTATGGAAGAATGTTAATCCATCAGATCCTAAGAAAAGCCAGCTGCTATCTGATTTCCTGACTGTTGGATTAAAAGCCAGAGAAGCAAGAGACAGAGCTGGACTAGGTTCTAAAGAAGCCAAAATCAAGACTGGAGTTGAAGTACTTACAAGAGATCCATTTTTATTGACTGAAAAAACTCTTGAAGAAGTTACACAGAAACACCTTGATAAGGTTATATCTGTTCAAGTGGTACTGGATGCTCATGATAAGCATAATGTCAAAGAAAATCTGATTCTATTTCTTGAAGATGGAAGAACATATCAAATGTCAGAATCAGATGTGCTGAACAAATCTCTGAAAGAACTTCAATTATTTCATTATCTTTTGGAGATAAAGTCTGAGATTACTAGGAGATGGTCAAATTTTATCATGAAGACCATAAGGGATAAAGCAAGAATTTATGGATCAAGGGTTACAGAATTCATTCCAAACATTATTGAAGATGATGGAAGTGAAATTCCAATAAAAAAAGATTCTGCTATACTTGAAGTCATTCTGAAAGAGAAATGTTTGTGCTATAATCAAGATTCATCTCATCCAAGAGTAATTAGACTTGGTGATGGTTTGGAAAGAAATCATATCTCAGCACTTAGGACTGCAATCTACCAGATTGGAAGTCAAGATGAAGAGTTGAAGCAAGTCAAAGCTACACTAGCTCAAGTCCTGAGGAATGCAGAAGAAAAGCTGATATCAAATTTTGTCAAGAATCACTTTGGATTCAGATTGACTCAGTAAATTTGGTAAAAGCTACAAGGTCTGTAAGTTGTAGTTAGTTGTCTAATTAAACTCTCATTGCATTTGTACTTAAATGTAGACATCATCAAATCTATTAACTTGTATATTTTTCATAATTTACAAGTTGGGGGAGATTGTTAGATATATTTGAGATGTCATGTCTAATCTGTTGTGTTTAGTTTTCAGAACTTAATTTTAGGGACTTACTGGAAATCAGAACTTATGAAGTCAGAACTTATATCAGAACTTAAGGTCGTCAGGATTTATATCAGGATTTAAGTGCGGATACTTCAGATAAGGAAAGCAGCCGATTTACAGGAAAGGATCGTGACTAAAATAATAGAAGACATGCATGAAGAGTTAGAAGACTAGAAGACTTATAGAAGATAATATCTGATTGATATATTTTAGAAGACAAAATTATATTCCATATCAATTAGAAGATATCTTGTAACTGTGTACTATATAAACACAGCTTAGGGTTTATACTATATGTGTTATTATTATCAAGAAAGATTATGCATTGTAACCTAGCAGCTCTTAGTGATATTTTTCATCACTGAGAGAGAACAACTGTTCTATTGTAACAAAGTTTATTATATTGAATATACTTGATTATTGTTACATACTTGTGTTCGAAATCGATTTGATTGTAAGAACACTATATTCAACCCCCTTCTATAGTGTTGTGTGACATAACATGTTCTTTGGTCTTGGCACAAGAGTCTAGACTTTGTTCCTTTCATATTCATTAAGCTCCTCTTGCATTGCTATAACCCAGTCAGCATCTTGAAGAGTTTCTTCCACCTTCTTGGGTTCATTTTGAGATAGAAAATAATGGTAGAGACATTCATTTTGAGTGGCTTTTCTAGTTCTTACATCACTGTCAGGGTTTCCAATGATTAAGTCAGGTGTGTGTGACTTAGACCATTTTCTTGTAGATGGAAGTTGACTCCTTGAAAAAGACCCTCCCTCTTGATCCATGAACTTTATGTTATTTCTTTGACTAGTACCACTATTATTTCCTGATGCTCCCCCTGAATTAGTGTTCCCATTGTTATCAACATTTTACTCATCAAAGTTTGAGGAATTTGAGTCTGATGATCTATCTACAGATGTCTCTTGAGTTGAATCATTTATAGAAGTCTTTGGATTTGAATCATGTTGCTCTCCCTCAATATATGCTCCAATGTTAGAAGAATTCCCACTGTCATATATTTCATCAGAGCTTTGAGTGATATCAGGATTTACTGTATCATTATCTGGATTTAAAAGTTCATCATTAGATACTTCATTTTTAAATCTCAATTTGTCACAGTCATCTGCATTTTCTAGACCTGTTCTCTTCTTATCATCAAAAGATACATGTATAGATTCCATGGCTATTCTTGTTCTCAGATTATAAACTCTGAAGGCTTTTGTAGACAATGGATATCCCACAAAAATCCCTTCATCAGCTTTTAGATCAAACTTGGTCAGCTGCTCCAGATGAGTTTTAAGAACAAAACACTTACAACCAAAAATGTGAAAGTACTTCAAATTTGGTTTCTTTCCCTTCACCATCTCAAATGGTGTTTTCCATGCCTATTGATCAATGTTGCATTTTGTGTAAAGAAAGCAGTTTGCACAGCCTCAGCCCAGAAGTAGGTAGGCAATCTTGCTTCCTCTAGCATGGTTTTTGTAGCTTCTATGAGAGTTCTATTCTTTCTTTCAACAACTCCATTTTGTTGTGGAGTTCCAGGAGCAGAAAATTTTTGTTTTATCCCCTTGAGTTTGCAAAACTCTTCTATAGAGCTATTCTTGAACTCTGTTCCATTATCACTTCTGATGATCTTCACTTTGTATGTTGATCCTTTTTCCAGCTCTCTTAAAAGATCAAGAAGAATGGATGGGGATTCATCTTTGGTGTGCAGAAAATACACCCATGTGTATCTTGTATATTCATCAACAATTACGAGTGCATATCTCTTCTTGACAATTAACATAACATTTACTGGACCAAAGAGATCAATATGAAGTAGATGATATGGTTGAAGAATGGAGGATTTAGTTTTACTATTAAAAGATATTTTCCTTTTCTTGGATTTCTGGCATGAGTAACATAAGCCATCAAGAGTAAACATTGCATTGAGAAATCCTCTCACAAGATCTTTCCTCACAAGTTCATTGATATTATTGAAGTTGAGATGAGAAAGTCTTTTATGCCAGTTTCAGCTGTCTTCCACAGATACTCTACTTAGTAGACAAACTTCTAATTTATTAGCATTTGAGGAGACCCTGGCTTCATATAAACTACCATGTCTCACACCAGTCATTGCAATTTTGTTATCAGACATACTGACAATTTCACAATGTTCCTCATAAAAGTTGATATGATAACCACTGTCATAAATCTGACTCACACTGATCAAATTATGCTTGAGTCCTGCAACCAGAGCTACATATTCAATGATGACATTTCCAAATTTGATTTTGCCATATCCCAAGATTTTTCCTAAGTTGCCATCTCCATAAGAAACACTTGGGCCAGCTTTCTCCTTGAATTCTGATAGCATGGATTTATAACCAGTCATGTGTCCTGAGCATCCACTGGCCAAGACTAGAGTATTTCTCCTGTTACCCTACAATCAGTAATTGAAATCAGTTAGTGTTTTTAAGGACTCGGACTTGCTTGGATCCTTTGGCCTTTTTAAGTTTGTTAACATATGTGGCAGAAGACTTTTTATCAGAGTTTATGTTAACATCCTTACTATAAGTATGTATACAAGCAAAAACAGATTTTACTTTAATTAAAGAGGGTTTTAGTTTATAATAATCATAATACAAACTGTGATACTCTTTACATGTATAAATAGAGTGCCAAACATTATCACAATGAAAACAAGGACTCTGTAATTTATATCTAACTATTTTATTCCTAAACTCTAATTTGGAAGGAACAATATTTATCTCTTTATTCTTCCTGCAAGAATTAGCAAGATGATTAGTACTACCACAGTTTAAACAGGCCTTTCTAGGTGCATTGTGAGGAGTTAAATAATTACGATTCTTATTAATACCTACCTTGCCATTCTTATTTTTCCTAGGCATTTTCTTTTTATCTTTCATGTGTAAATCCTTCATCTTTTACTGAAGCTATTTATGAGTTATTGAACCAATATTTACTAATTTTATGTGAACCCGTTCACTCTTATCAGTAATTAAGTTTGATCTAGGTGCTGAGGTTGAACCTTCCTCATAGATTGACTTGATAGTATTAGCACTTGGATTAAACTTAATGGTCTTTATCTGAACCTTCTTCAGTTTGACCTTGCTATCAATATTTAATGGTTTAGTTTTTTCAGTTTCTTTTTCAATTTTCTTATCAGAATTAGATCTAACAACATATCCTAATCATGATCTCAAACAACCATTCTCTAAAATTTCCTGAGTTGTTGTTCCTGGGTTAGTCCAAAATTTAATAACATCTTTTTCTTTAGCTAACTCCTTTTCTAGATAAGCATGTTTTTCTAACAATTTTTCTTAAACATAAACAACATTATCTCTTTCTTTTTGAATTTCTAGAATGGAAAACAACTCAATTTCCAGGTGATCATTTCTTCTCTTTAACTCAGAGTTTTCACTCTTAATTCTTTTATTCTCTAAGGTTTGATCCCTATAACTAACATGTAGAGTCTTAATAAATAATCTTAATTCAAAGATATCATCAGTATCAAAAGCAAGAATAGTCTGAGGTGTGGCACCCTCCAAACCCGGGTCAGAAGATTGAGGTTCACAACACACACATACACACACATATATAAACCTGTTTATAATATTAATAATATATGCAATGACCCTACTTACCATAACCACGGATCACAACAGTTCAAAGTATGTCCACAAGCCACAACCTTATTTATTACAAACGTACCAAATCCCAATTTTATTTTACAATTGAATGTAAAACTTTATTGCAAACTTTCAACATAAACTAAGCCACACATCTTCTGCTAGCTTATTCCATTTCAACCTGGAAACCTAGCTCGCATACTTGACTGGGGATCCTCGGTATCACTAGTTTCCTTTTTAACTGGAAAAGAACATAAACAAATTTGCAAGAGTGAGCTAACTAGCTCAGCAAGTCATAATGACAGTCACTGAAATTAAAAATGGTCAATTGAAATGATAGAAGGAATCAAGTTTCCTGATAAACAATGATTAGAATTGGATATTCACTTTTATTTTTAAAAACCAAGGTTAGGCTGCTAATCAGTCACGCACTAACCTCAAGCAAGGCTCCCAGCTTTACTCTATATACTGGATCCAAGGCACACTTTGGCCTATTATGACCACGAATCTGGTCCGACCACGAATCTGGTCCGACCACGAATCTGGTCCGACCACGAATCTGGTCTATATTTAAAAACAATCCAATTCTATAGTAATAATATGATAAACAATGTAATTCAATAAACTGAACCATAAACAACAGTTACCTTGAAGCATAGGGTGATTCACAATACCCTGAAGGTATAACAAGGTAAATAGGAAGGAAAGAATCAGAATGTAGAAAACCAAGGGTTCAATGGTTACAAGGATTGGTCTTCTGTTATACAAGGCATAAAGGTTCGTATGTTAAGCAATTCCATGTCAAGAATCTGTATGTGATAGATATTTATTTATGGAGTAGTATCGTATATATATGGTTCGAATCTAAGAATTTAACAATCAATGGTTTATAAAAAATCAGGCTTGCGGTTCAAGATCAATAAGAATCAGGGTTTAAGGTTAAGTACTTCAAAGTACTTGCAATATAGAATAAGAACTATTTGGAATAATTGCAACATAATGAAGAGAGTTCAAAATTACTTGCAATATATTACAAGAAAGAGCAAAAGCACTTACAATTATACTACAAGCAAGTTCAGGGACACTTGCCTTATCAATTCGCTTTTACTTTACTAACACTTGTCAATTGGTTCCCACTCACTAACCACTTATTTTCCTATTCTACGTCTCGCTTCCTCTGTTAGACATCACATGTACTTATCAATACTACTTCCCATCTCATTCTATTCATTACAAGCTTCTATCTACCCTTCGTTTCACCTAAATCCGGCGTACATATTGAAAGTTACAGCAAAAACAGTCAAACAATGCACGTACAGTGATATTATACAACAATCAGATCACATATAGCACATAGCACGTAATATATTCAATCAAAATAATTATTCAAAGAATATTCGGGGTTAAAATGATTTTTCAGGTATTTAATATGAATTTTTGAACATTTTTCAGAATTTAAACGACTCTCAGAATCATTTTATAATTAGATAATAGGGTCCGAACACCCGAATCTGATTTTAAATGATTTAATAATAATTATTGAGTCTTGAAAATAATTTAAAATAATATTTTAAAGCTCGAAACTATTTTTCGGAATTTTTAAATCTAAATAAATAATTAAATCTAATTAAATAATCAATTAAAATTAATTAATAACTAATTAAATTAATTAATCAATTAATATTTAAATTAAATTGACTAATTAAATAATTAATTATCAACTAAAATTAATTTTAATTAATTAATTAAGATTTATTTTAGAATTAAAAATAATTTTCAGAATAAATAATAAATTTTTGAAATTTTAAAATAATTAAACAATTTCTGAAAAGAAAATATATTTTCTGAAAATTATAAAACAGAAATCTGATTTTTGAATATTTTTAAAACTAAAATTTGATTTTTAAAAGTTTTTAAAGTAGAAATATTGAAAATGTAAAGCTTGCAAAACTCGGGGGACTAAACTGTAATTTTACAGTCGTCCCCCCTTTTGCCGGAAAGCCATGGACGCTGTCCATGAGCTTTTCCGGTGACCTGATTTTTGCCAAGAAACGTCCCAAAACATCAGTAATTATTCTACTTTGCTCCAGGAATGTAATTATACAAACGAAATCACCAGAAAATTAACGAATCAGCCGGAAAAATGACTGGAAAAACTCGCCGCTGGTTGGGTTGAATTTTCCGATCAAGGCCTTCTTGAAATCGTTTGTTCACCATATATACATTAATCGAATCGCCTTTGGACGATCTACAAATCTATGCAATCAATTTCATTTAATAACCACTAACAAAGAAACACCTAATTTTTAATTGAAAATATTCATAGCTATAAACCCTAGTTCTTCAATTCGAGAATCAAACAGCAATTTGAATATGTTATTGAACTCAAAATTAGTCATATAATATACCAAAATGATCAAGAAGAAAAGATCAACATGATTCAAGCATCAAATCACATAAACAATATCAACATCAAAAATTCCTCTTTTAATTACTAATTAATTCAAATTAAAACAATTAAATAATAAAATCACCTTGATTTCTGCAGTGAAATGGATGATTGAATATGAAAGAACTTTTAGAGAGCTTCGATTTGATATATGGCACGCTTGATTCTGAATTCGATAACGCCTTCGTTTGTGACTTTGAATTTCAAGAACGCAGTGATTTTAGGGGTTTTTCTCTGTATTTTCTATATTTTTACTAGTTGATTATGATTATACGAATAAAATGAAATAAGAAAAGGGCTATTTATATTTATGTAATATTAATACGCGTTGGATCGTATCGGATCAAAAAATAGGTTACTTAGCCGCTAAGTAACTGCAAAAATGATTAGATTGGATAATGATTTGGATAAATGTCAACCTGTTTTGGATAATTATCAAAACTTTTGGATAACTATTAAAACTTTTGGATAATTATCAAGACCGGACTTCTTATAAAACACTGTATATGAAAATAATGTTATCGATATGGTTATCGTATCGAAAATTTTACGCCGGGACGCGCACAGGTCAAACCGTAATCCGGATTGAAAAAGTCAAAACACAGAAAATGTCCCGAATTATCAGTTAGGAAGGAGTTTTACGAAGAGTTTCAGTTTGTAAGAATGTAAAAATGGTTGAAGTTGAACAATTCTCGGCTTTATAAAATTATTTTGTAATTATTCAGAATATAATTAATAAATTCATAAATCAATATAAAATCATATAACAGTCCAAAAATTACTAGATAAATACCGTAATTATCTATATTTTATTATGGACATAATAAAATTAATATACATATATTTTACCACATATAAACATCTACATATCAACACCAATTATCAGATAATTCATCAAAAATCATATAATAATTATTTATTGATAAAAATAATTACACAGTATGTCCCGGATATTACATGAGGTACCTTTAATTCAGCATTATCATCCTCAACATCAGCATTTTCCATGAGAGCATAATTGACCTCATCATCTGATTTTGATGAATCATCCCAGTTTTTCTTCTTTGAGATCAGGGCTTGTTTATTCTCAGCTCTGGGTTTTCTGCAGTCAGCTGCGAAGTGTCCAATTCTATCACAGTTGTCATTTCTCTCCTTTGACTTGTCAAGTTTTCTAGATTTTGATTCCTTCCAATCAGTATTTCTTTTGTTGTTCCTCTTATCAGAGTTTAAGGAACTAGATCCTTTTCTGGAAAATCTTCTCCCTTTCTTGAAGTTCTTGTAGACCATCTTCTTGATGCCTTTAACCAATAGTGCAACCATTTGATCCATGTCTTCATTGTTGTCATAATCACTATCAGTATCTGATTTATTATCAGTATTTGAGTCATCATCGGAGTTTGATGATTCAGTATCTGACTTTGCAATCATAGCTTTTCCTTTGGAGTAGGTTTTTCTCCTAGCTTTCTCCTTTGGCTTCTTTTCAACTTTGAGTGCTACTGGTCTAGATTTAGATAATTTCCTCTTACTTCTTTGTTCCATCTCTAGTTCATGAGTTTTCAGTATTCCATAGATCTCATCTAGAGGTGTGTCATTAAGTTCATAGTTATCCCTTATTGATGTGACCTTAAAGTCCCACTTTTCAGGGAGAGCAAGTAAGAACTTCAAGTTTGAGTCCTCCAAATCATACTCCTTGTTGACAAGAGACTAGTCATTCAGAAGCTTCTAAAATATGTCATAGATCTCAGTTAAGGACTTGTTGTCTCTTGAGTCAAAGTGCTCATATTCTTGAGTAAGTACTGTCCTCCTGTTCTTCTTGATAGCAGTTGTACCTTGACACTTTACCTCTAATGTTAGGTCAGACAACACTATATAAGGGGGTTGAATATAGTGTTTATACAATTAAATCGATTTAGAACACAAGTATGTAACAGTAAACAAGTATATTCAATATAATAAGCTCTGTTACAAAGTAGGTTAAACTACTCTCTCAGTGATGAACAATATCACAAAGAGCTGGTAGGTTACAATGAATAATCTTTCTCGTGAATGATAACACATATAGTGTAAACCCTAAGCTGTGTTTATATAGTACACAGTTACAAGATATCTTCTTATTAATTTGGAATATAATTCTGTCTCCTAAAATATATCAATCAGATATTATCTTCTACAAGTCTTCTAGCTGTCCAACTCTTCATGCATATCTTCTTTTGTTTTAGTCCAGATCCTCTCCTGTAAATTAGCCGCATTCCTTATCTGAAGTACCCGCACTTAAGTCCTGAAATAAATCCTGACGGCCTTAAGTTCTGATATAAATTCTGACTTCAGTAAGTTCTGATTTCCAGTAAGTCCTGATATTAAGTTCTGAAATTAAACAAATCAGATTAGACATGACATCACAAATATATCTAACAATCTTCCCCAACTTGTAAATTATGAAATATATACAAGTTAAGAGATTTGATGATGTCAAAAACATTTAAGTACAAATGCAATAAGGGTTTATTTGGACAACTAACTACAACTTACAGTCCTTGCAGCTTTTACCAATTTTACTGAGTCAATCTGAATCCAAAATGATTCTTGACAAAGTTTTATATTAGCTTCTCTCCTGCATTTCTCAGGACTTGAGCTAATGTAGCCTTGACTTGCTTCATTTCTTCATCTTGACTTCCAATCTGGTAGATTGCAGTCCTAAGTGCTGAGATGTGATTTCTTTCCAATTTATCACCAAGTCTGATTACTCTTGGATGAGATGAGTCTTCATTATAGCACAGATAATTCTCTTTCAGAATAACTTCAAGTTTAGCAGAATTCTTCTTCATTGGAATTTCACTTCCATCATCTTCAACTATCTTTGGAATAAATTATGCAACCCTTGATCCAGAGATTCTGGCTTTATCCCTTATAGTCTTCATGATGAAATTTGACCTTCTTCTGGTAATCTCAGACTTTATCTCCAAAAGATAATGAAAGAATTGAAGTTCTTTCAGAGATTTGTTCAGCACATCTAATTTTGTCATTCTATATGTTCTTCCATCTTCAAGAAATAGAATCAGCTTTTCCTTGACATTAATCTTATAATGAGTATCCAGTACCACTTGAATAGATATAACCTTGTCAAGGTGTTTCTGTGTAACTTCCTCAAGTGGTTTGTCAGTTAATAAAAATGGATCTCTGGTAATTACTTCAACTGCTGTTTTGATCTTGGCTTCTTCAGAACCTAATCCAGCTCTGTCTCTTGCTTCTCTGGCTTTCAATCCAACAGTCATGAAATCATATAGCAGTTGACTTTTCTTAGGATCTGATGGTGTCACATTTTTCCATAGGAGTTTCCTCTTATCAGCAATTTCCATCTTGTTCAAATCAACTTGAGCTCTGTCAGAGGTTGATGTCTTGATGACTTGATCAGGATTTGCAGATTCTTCTGTAGCTTCACTATGAACAACTTGAGCTATGTGAGAGGTTGTCTTGGATTCTTCTGTCATCTTTTTTCTTTTCAGAGTTTCAACAGTCTCATCTTCTGCAGCTGTATCATTATAACCTTGAAGCATTTTGCACACAGGTTTCATCAGGATTTGAGGAATCTTCATCTCCTGTTTCTTTGTTAGTTCATCAACCTTTTCTTTCCCTTTTGCTTTGGGATCAATCTCAACTTGTGATCTTGTCTTGGGCTTTGAAGCCTTAGAAGTTGACCTTTCCTTGATCACAATGCCTTTTGCCTTAGGCCTTGGAGGTTTCTTTGTATTAGAAGCTTTAGACTTAAGATTTGTCTTCTCAGCTGCAAATCTAGCTTCTTCCTCCTTTAGAGCCTCAGAAGTTGACTTATGCTTGAGAAATAATCTTCTAGCAATCTCTTCATCAAGTGTCTGATTCTTGGGATCCTTATAGGAGACAGTAGTCTCCCTACCCTTAAGTTTCAGAGTTTGTAAAAACTTATGAGAGTCTTGACTTCCAGACTAAATGAGAATATCAGGCTTTGTCATCAGACTTTGATCATCAGAACTTGCTTTTAGAACTTGAGCATTCACAGCTTCAGAACCTGTATTCTTCTGTGTAGAAGATTTTCTAGAATTAGAATTTAGTTTATGTGAAGAAACTTTGTTGTTTTGCCCTTGACCTTTGCCCTTGCTATGGTTTCCCTGGTCATCTCCTTTATCATCCTTCTTCTTCAGTACTTGACTAGTTGAGCATTTGGACTTAACTACCTTCTCCCCCTTTTTGGCATCATCTGGAAGGAGTAGAGAGAGAAGAAGTTCCACTGAAGATTGGATTTCATTAAGTTGAGCTTGTTGAGAGGCTTGATTCTGTAGGACCTCATTCAGTTGGGCCTGTTGCTTTTCTTGAACTTTCTCAATAGCCTCTACTTTTTCATGAATAGGTCTGATAAACCTGTTCTTGTCTAACTTGAGCATTAGGTCCAGCTTATCAGCATTTTCCTGTAGTTTATCAACCTTGGCATGAGTAATGGAGTGTTGACCTTGAAGACTTTTAGAACTGAGAGCTGTGACTTTTAGTTGAGCTTTGAAATCAGAATTTGTCAACAACTTATCAGCTTTTGCAATATGATCTGACAGAAATTTTGAGCTGGGAATGAAGTCAGATTCATTCCAATTCTTGGTTCACTCAACTCCTTTGTGAGTTTCTTCCTATTAAACAGGAACATCTTCTTCAATAAACTTTTTAAGTAGTGCCTCCTTTCGAAGAATTTGAGCTGGAGTATTTACTGGAGCACTGTCTCCAGAACTTGAGAGAAGCTCATCATCTTCTGACAACACAAGAGTGTGTGTGGCTGTAGGAGATTCTGGTACAACTTCATCTGTTTCCACATCCAGAATTGGAGTAGTTGGGATTTCAGCATTTAATGGAGAAACAGGTGGAGTTGTCACTTTGCCTTGTGGTGCTTCCAGATACAAGAGAGATGGAATGTTTAGCCTATGAATGTCAATTTCAGGACTTAATCCTGAATCTTCACCTGTAGCTGTTTCTTTGATTGGAGAGACATGAGGTGTGATCACTGTATCTTGAACAGTGTCTTCAGCTTGAGGTGGAGGTGGCCAAACTTCAATCACTATTGGTTTTGATGAGATCAGAGATTCCTGATCCCCTTCCTCAGCTTCTTCAGCATCTTCAAATTGAATTTGTGCCATATGCACACCTGCTCTAGTCTTTCTTTTCCTACTAGATGGAGGAGAAACATGATCAGCATCAGAATTTGCAGATCTTTTCCTTTTCTGAATTCTAGAACCTTCAGCTTCATTTCCTTTCTGAAGAGTTGACTCTTCAGCTTCAACTGTCACAGGTTCTGATGCTGGAACCTAGACCTGTTCCTCTTCATCTGATTCATCCCTCATAATAATCCTTCTTCTTCTCCTTGGTGGAGATTTAGGTACAGAGATAGTCCTTTTAGGCCTAGAGGATTTGTCAGATTTTACAACTGGCACTTTTGGGAAGTAACAGAGGTTAGTTTGGTAGTAAGTGCTGATGGTTTTGGTTGAGAAGATTGTGCTGGTTGAAAATAGGTTCTGATGGTAGGCTGTGGTTGAGAGTTGGTAGGTTGTGTAGGTGGAGGTTGTGCTGGTGCTACATCAGGATATATGGTATTGTATGTGAGAGGATCAGAATTTACTAAGAACTGTTTTACTGATTGAGGAATTTGGAGGGGTCTTAGTATAGTCTTCTTATTATCAGTAGATAATAAGTCTGTGAAGGCCCTTTTAGCAAGTTTAAAAGGTTGAATTGTCTCACTAAAGTTTTGGGGTTTATCAGGACAACAAAAGTTGTAAATGAGTTGACAAAATCTAGCAAAGTAAATAGTATTTGGGTCCTCATTCATCCTATCCCCAATAAAACCTAAAATAGCAGTAGCATAATCAAAGTGAGTTTGATTTAGAAGTGCATACCCTATTTGCTGACTCAGAATGGGAATGGCATCAAAGTTGGAGCATTTGTTGGCAAAAGCTCTAGTGATGCAGTCAAAGAAGTAGCTCCACTCCCTTCTGATGTATGGCCTCTTCAGCTGTCCCAGCTTGGACAGACTTTTCAGAATATTTCTCCAGTAATCAGAGAATGTGAAAAGTCACCAAGAAAAATTTGCTTTTCTAATGCATATTACTTAATACTAGCAATGCACTTAGGTCTTCCCTATCACATATTTACTCTAGATCTCAAAGGAGTACCTGATTTCAATTTTCTTTTCTTTTGTTTTCTTCAGATAAGTGAGGCTTATCAAGCATGTAGTTCATCCTTAAGATTTACTGACATCAGAATTTGACAGATAATAAGCAATAATCTAGTTTGTGACTTAGTAATAAGATACAAAAAGTAAATTTGACTAAGATCAAAATCAGAATTTGCTCGTGTTATTGATTTCCACATAAACAACTAATTCAAACATGGGATACATAGTTTGTTAAAGACTACTAAGTCATCATCTAGCAAATAATCCTCATTGGATTGAATAGTCACAGAACATTCAAAACACTATCAGAGTATATAAAATCACATCAGATAATAATCAGTATTTAATATGATACATTTTAAGCATATATTACATTGAGATAGGATAATATGTAAACACTGATCATAAAGTCTGATGCATGAGAACAAAAACTAAACAGATTTTGGGAAAGAACCTGAAACCATTCCAAGTTCATTTACCAGTGTTGTAAAAGTAGTTTCACAAAGTGGTTTTGTGAAGATATCTGCTAGTTGTTGATCTGTTGGGACACAATGTAATTCCACTGTACCTTCCATCATATGTTCCCTTATGAAATGGTACCTAATGCTGATGTGCTTTGTCATTGAGTGTTGAACTGGATTACCTGTCATAGCAATAGCACTTTGATTATCACAGTAAATGGGTATTTTAGAAAATTCTAACCATAGTCCAGTAACTGATTCTTCATCCAAAGAATCTGTGCACAACAGCTTCCTGCAGCAATATATTCTGCTTCTGCAGTTGATGTGGAAATTGATTTCTGTTTCTTGCTAAACCAAAAAACCAATCTGCCTCCAAAAAATTGGCAGCTTCCACTAGTGCTTTTCCTGTCTATTTTGCATCCTGCAAAATATGCATCTGAGTAACCTATTAGCTTGAAATCTGATTCCCTAGGATACCATAATCCTAGATTAGCTGTACGCTTGAGGTACTTGAAAATTCTTTTCACAGCTATTAGATGAGGTTCTCTTGGATCAGCCTGAAATCTTGCACAAAGACAGGTAGCATACATGGTATCAGGTCTACTTGCAGTTAAATAGAGTAAAGATCCAATCATACCTCTGTAGTTAGTAATATCTACTGATGCTCCAATATCTTTATCTAACTTGGTTGCAGTGGCCATGGGAGTGGATGTAGTTGAACAGTCTTGCATTCTAAATTTCTTGAGTAAATTTCTGGTGTACTTGGATTGATTTATGAAAGTACCTTCTTCAGTTTGCTTGACTTGAAGTCCCAGAAAATAACTCAATTCTCCTATCATACTCATTTGATACCTTGACTGCATTAACTTGGAAAATCTTTCACAAAGTTTTGTATTTGTAGAGCCAAAGATGATATCATCAATATATATCTGTACCAAAAGTAAGTCCTTTCCATGGTTGAGGTAGAACAGAGTTTTATCAATTATGCCTCTGGTAAATCCACTTTCCAGAAGAAATTGTGCCAGAGTCTTATACCATGCTTTTGGAGCTTATTTTAGGCTATAAAGTGCTTTGTCAAGCCTGTAGACATGATTTGGAAATTTTGGATCTACAAAGCCTGGAGGTTGTTCAACATATACCTCTTCTTCCAATTCTCCATTGAGAAAAGCACTTTTCACATCCATTTGAAAAACTTTAAACTTCTTGTGAGCAGCATAAGCCAAAAATATTCTTATGGCTTCCAATCTAGCAACAGGAGGAAATGTTTCATCATAGTCAATACCCTCCTGTTGAGAGTAACCTTTAGCAACCAGCCTTGCTTTATTCCTTGGAATTATGCCATCACTGTCAGTTTTATTTCTGAACAACCATTTTGTGCCAACAATGGATCCGTTCTTTGGTCTTGGCACTAGGGTCCAGACTTTATTTCTTTCAAATTCATTTAACTCTTCCTGCATTGCTTGCACCCAATCAGCATCTTGAAGAGCTTCTTCCACTTCTTTTGGTTTAGTTCCCAATCAGAAAGGAATGATAAAGACATTCATTTGATGTTGCTGTTCTAGTTCTGACACCTGCTTCAGAATCTCCAAATATTAAGTCAGGTGTGTGTGATTTAGTCCACTTCCTTGCAGATGGAAGTTGATTTCTAGAACTAGATCCTCCCTCATGATCCATGTTGTCTCCATCAGCATTTTCTGATGCTCCCCCTGAAGTTATGCTCTCTGAAATTTCAGAATTTGAGTTGGATCCTTGAGGAATTGAAGAATCATAGTTTCCAGAATTATCAGAATTTGGCTCATCAGCACTTGATGAATCAAAACTTGAATAGCCAGTGACAGGTTCTGATGCTTCTTGAGAGTCTTGAGATGTGGTATTTTCATTAGCTTGCTCCCCCTAAACAGGTGCATTTTCCTTTGGAGTAATTACCACAGTTTCAATGACATCAGAACTTAACCCGTTAGAGCTTACATGATCAGGATTTAAGTCATCAGAATTTACAGAATCAGAATTTAAATCTTCATTTTCAAATCTCAGCTGATGATGATCATTGAAATCTTCAAGTCCAATAATCTTTTTATCATCAAAAGATACATTGATAGATTCCATGACAACCCTTGTTCTTAAATTGTAGACTCTGAAGGCTTTTATGGAAAGTGGATATCCAACAAAAATTCCTTCATCAGCTTTTAGATCAAATTTTGATAGTTGTTCAGGATGAGTCTTAAGAACAAAACACTTGCATTCAAATACATAAAAGTATTTCAGATTTGGCTTCTTTTTTTCACCATCTCATATGGTGTTTTTCCATGCTTGTTTATGAGTGTAGCATTCTGTGTAAAACAAGCAGTCTGCACAGCTTCAGCCCAAACGTAGGGTGGTAGCTTTGCTTCATCAAGCATAGTTCGTGTAGCTTCAATAAGATTCCTGTTCTTTCTTTCTACAACTCCATTCTGCTGTGGAGTTCTAGGTGCTGAAAATTCCTGCTTTATTCCATGCTCTTTACAGAAATCTTTCATGATTGAATTCTTGAACTCAGTGCCATTATCACTTCTTAATATTTTAACAGAATCTTTGACCAACTTATCCAGCTGTCTGACATGATCAGTTAGAGTAGATACAATTTCATTCTTCTTGTGCAAGAAATACACCCAAGTGTATCTTGTGAACTCATCCACTATAACCATAGCATATTTCTTCTTTGCAATAAACATGACATTGACTGGACCAAATAGATCAACATGCAGTAAGTGATAAGGCTCAAGAATTGAGGATTCAGTTTTGCTCTTGAATGAAGATTTTCTTTGTTTTGCCTTTTGACATGAGTCACACAGAGCATCGGGAGCAAATACTGATTTTGGCAGTCCTTTCACAAGATCTTTCTTTACTAGCTCATTTATGTTGTTGAAATTTAAATGAGAGAGTCTCTTGTGCCAATTCCAGCTTTCTTCAATTGATGCTCTACTTAAAAGACAGATTGCAGAACCATCAGAGTTTGTTGAAAGTCTAGCTTCATATATGTTACCATATTTGTAACCTTTCAGAACCAGTTTGCATGTAGAATTACTTAAAACTTCACAGTGTTCTTCAAAGAAATCCACATGATAACCTTTGTCACAGATTTGACTCACACTTAGCAGATTATATTTAAGTCCTGAGACAAGAGCTACTGATTCAATGATGACATTCCCAATATTGATATTTCCATATCCCAGAGTCTTTCCCATGTTGCCATCTCCATAAGAAACTCCTGGGCCAGCTTTCTCCATAAAGTCTGATAGTAGGGCTTTATTTCCACTCATATATCCTGAACATCCACTGTCCAGAACTAGGATGTTTTTCCTGTTGCCCTGCAATCACAAAGACCGGTATTGGTTAGTTTTAGGGACCCAGACTTGCTTGGATCCTTTGGCCTTTTTATGGTTTAAACCTAACAGACTGACTCTTAACTCCTGATCTAGGAGGTAAAGAGTTTATATCTTTATTTTTCCTGCAAAAAGAGGCAAGATGGTTAGAGTTTCCATAATTATAGCATTTCTTTCTAGGAGCATTAGGAACAACCATATAATTATTGCTTTTATTCACACCTTCCTTTCCATTCCCATTTTTCCTAGCTTCCTTGACCTTGTTCACATTTTTAATCTCTTTCAGCTTATACCTAAGCTGCTTCTTTGTCATTAAGCCTATGTTTACTGAAGCTGGTTTGTCCTGTTTTAATTTGTCAGAATTTGACTTATGTCTTAGAGTCTTTCATCTTTTCAGAATCAGACACAACAGTGTTTGCTACAAATTTAACCAGATTAACTTTAGGCTTTTTAGCTTTCTTGGTAAAGTTTGGTTTAGATGACAATTTCCTTTTCTTCTTTATCATCTAGGTAACCTAATCCTTCTTTCCAATTTCCATTTTCTAAGATTTTCTGAGTTATTCTTCCAGAGTTGGTCCAAGTTTTGATTATCTCCTTTTCCTTTTCCAGTTCAGATTTAAGAGATTTATTTAGTTTTAGCACTTCATCTCTAACATACAAAGCCTCGTCTCTTTCTTTTTGAGTGATGAAATATAACTAACTCTTTTTCCAAGTAGTCATTTCTATTTTTAAGAGCAAGACTTTCAGATGTTAATCTTTCATTTATTAAAGTCTGATCTCTAAAACTAATGAACATGGTTTTAAGATATAATCTTAGCTCAGAAATATCATCAGTATGAAAAGCAAGAGTTGATTGAGGTACCTTCAATTCAGCAGCATCAGAACTACTATCAGCATTTGCCATTAAGGCATAGTTAACCTAATCTTCAGAATCTGAAGTGTCTGCCCAGTTTTTCTTCTTTGTGATAAGTGCCTGGCCTTTATCACTTTTTCCTTTCTTGCAGTTAGGAGAGATGTGGCCTCTTTCACCATAATTGTAGAATTTGACTTTTGAGTTGTCTCCTCTGTCAGACTTTCCTCCTTTGCCTTCAGACTTTCTGAACCCTTTCTTTTCAGAACTTCCACCTTTCCTGGAAAACTTCTTGCCCTTTCTGAATTTCTTGTAGGCTATCTTTGTGATACCCTTCACCATAAGAGCACACAGTTGCATCATCTCTGCATCAACATCCACTTCAGATAAATTTTTAGATTCTGAATCATCATCATCAGAATATGATGACTCTGAATCAGACTGTATGATGAGAGCCTTTCCTTTTCCCCTCTTTGAGACAACCACTTTAGGAGATTCCTCCTCAGCTTTAAGTGCAACTGTCTTTGACTTTCTTCCATGCTTTTTGCTCCTTTAATCCATCTAAAGTTCATGATTCTTGAGCATACCATAAATTTCATCAAGAGTAGTTTCTTTAAGGTCATAGTTGTCTCTTATGGTAGTAGACTTCAAATCTCAATTTTCAGGAAGAGTTAAAAGGAATTTTAGATTTGAATCTTCAAGATCATATTCCTTGTCCACCAATAATAGATCATTCAAGAGTTTGGCAAACCTGTCATATAAATCAGTTAATGACTCATCAGCTTTTGAGTCAAAGTGCTCATACTCTTGTGTGAGTATAGTCTTCCTGTTCTTTTTGATGGCTTCAGTTCCCTGGCATCTTGTCTCCAAAGTATCCCATATCTTCTTTGCAGTCTTGCATCCAATTACCCTATTTAACATGACATTGTCAATTGCACTATGCAGCAGATGCCTTACCCTTGCATCCTTGGCAATAGATGAGATGACTTCATCTGTGTAATCACCTTTCTCCTTTGGTATCATCTTTGCTGGTTGATCATCAACTGCAACAGAAAGCTTGGTTGGTTTATATGGTCCATCATTAATTCTATCAAGGTATTCTGGATCTGTGGCTTCCAGAAATATAGCCATATTTACCTTCCATATAGGACACTCAGACGCTCTCAGTATGGGAACCCTAATGGTTTCATATCGACTGTGGGTTTGATTGTTTTGAGTATCTTGAGTTTTGGTGGGCTTAGGTGGAGTTTGTGTTTCTTCAGACATGATTGTAAACTTGATCTTACTGTTTGTATATCAACAGAGAGGCTCTAATACCACTTGTTAGGATCTAGCGCTAACCAGTTGTTCCAAAAGCAGCTACTTATGGAGAAGGAGCAACTATAACCTTTATAGTGTAGCAGCCAGCGCCATGTTTCGATATAAGGAGATGCTGGACACCCCAACAATCCCCCCCAGCATCTGCCAGTACTACCAAGTCCCCGTCTTAGAAATGGCTGTCCCGTCTGAGACCATGGCTGCGTAGCATGCCTTTGGCATAAATCCACAAATATGCGCGACAGTGGGGAATCGAACCCAAAACATCCCATATCTATTTTATTGTCTTACTTCCAATAACCCTATTGGACATAACACTATCAAGATTGTTGTGCAGGATGTGTTTGAACTTAGCATCCTTCATAATTGATGAAAGATCTTTAGGAGTGTAGTCCTTCCTATCTTTGTCAACCATCTTTTCTGGTTCTCCCGCAACAGAAATAACTACCTTCATTGGTTTATGAGGACCATCATAAATCCTGTTTAGATATTCAGGATCTGTGGCTTCTAAACACATGACCATCCTGACTTTCCAGATTGGATATTCATGTATCTTCAGGATTGGAACCTTGATTGCTTCATACCTACTCATATTGTTGCTAATCTGTGATGTGGCTGGGGTTGGTGGTTCTGGATTCTATGGTTCTTCTTCTTTGTCTGACATTGTAGATTGATTTTCATATCTTAAACTGTTTTTATGTTAACAACAGGCTTTGATACCAATTGTTAGGCCTGTAATCAACTGTAAAGGGGGGGTGAATACAGTTATTGCGATCAATTCGACAAAGTTTCAACATAATCAATAGTTTTTATATTAATAGATAAAAACTGATTACCGTACTCTCTCGAAAGGATGAACAATTATCCTTGAGAGCTTCTAGGTTATGCGAATGATATAAAAATGTTTGCAATGCATATAGCATGAACCTAATCTGTGCTTTATATAGAGCACGGCTACACAATCAAATAAGGAATCCTATTCTATTATAATAAAGAAACTTATCCATATATAATTGCTTCTGAGATAAAGTCCTTCACCGCCTTGAATTCCTGCTTTCCTTTTCCATATTGAATGTCTACTGAAGTGAAAAATCCTGATGACATCATCTGCTGATCATCAAGTACTGGTATAAGTACTCATGATGTCACTTTTCAATAAATGCTCTTGATATGAACTTTTGATAGTTTCTGCTGATATCATCAATTATATCTAATAGAAAGATAATCACTTGTCAACGGATGAGAAATATCCGTCGATGAGGTAGAAATGAAAAATTATGCACAAATTTCTCAGTAGTATCAGAAAGAAATGGCAAGTGAGCAAACATATCATCTAAAAGATGATGCTCACTTGCTTTAGATTTTGGCTTCTCCATGAGAGTCAAAGATGGAGAATCAGGAATTGATGTGTTGATCATATCCACATCCAGTAAGTTTGTGGGATAATTGTGTATGTGAGGTGCTTCAATTGTGAGAGATTTTGGTTTTGACTCCACATTTGTTGGAGCCACATAAACCTGAATTTGAGATGGTGCATTAACTGAGTATTTGACTGCAATTGGCACTATATGTGCACCCTGTGATTCCCCCATTATTTTAGATTTCTTCTTTCTGATATAAGTTTGAGGTTGGTCTGCGTCCCTTCCCCTCTTGGGCTGTGCTCTTGTTTGAGAGCATGTTTCAATAGTTACATCCTTTTGTTAGGATGCAACTAGTAAAAAGCTAATTTCCTTATTAATCACTACAGTCTGTTGGGAAACTGCAGTGTGGTTGGTCTGGGTCATACAAACCTCACTCTCCTTATTCTTAGGGTTTCTTTGATGTTCACCATGTCCCTCACCTTCCTTACCACCCTTCACACTCCCCTCTTGTTCTTTGGTAGTTTTTGAAACTAGTTTCTTTTGAGAGGAACTAGAGTGGGGTTTCTTTCACTTGGATTTTGAAATTTTAGATTTTGTGGCTTGGGTAGACATATGTTTGGTCATTTTCATAGATGTCATAGCCGTAGTAGTTTGAAAAGAAACTTGAGGTTGGGAGAGACTAGAGACAGAAACAGTTACCCCACTTACCTGAGGTGCCTCCATGATTAGCAAATAGTTGAGAGACACTTCACTGTGGAGATTGTTCCTGTTAAGATTGATAAGTGGAATTTTACACCACTTAGAGCGTCTTGTAATGGCTTGAATTGGTGTCTTGAACTCGAGTATTTTGTGTATTTAATGCGTTGTTGAGTATTTTTGCATTTCAGGGTATGATTTGTTTGTACATGAGAATTTCATCAGAATAAGCCTAGGGAAGTACTTGGAATCAGTTGCGGGGAGTTGTGCGAAGAACTCAGCAAAATCAGAAGCAAATATGAGAATTTTCCAGAAGGCATGTAGGCGCCCGCCTAGAAAGAGCAGGCGCCCGCCTGAAAGGAGCAGGCGACCGCCTGGTGAGCAGGCGGCCGCGTGGAGATTGGAGGCGGCCGCCTGGGGTCGGAATTTCAGATTCTGGAATTTCTAATTCGTGTTCTATTGGGCTTCTATGATAGCTGTTTCTTGTGGACTCTTATATAAGTAATCTTGGGAGACGTTTTGAAGAACAAGTAACAAGGAGAGAAGATTAAGAAGACTGTTTTAGCACGCAACAACGAAGAAGAGGAAGCATACATTTATCTTGTGATTCTTTTAATTCGTTGTAACAGTGGATGCTAGTTTTCTTTACTCTTTGAACCTTAATACTCTTGTGACGTACTCTGTTTTTATTAAGTACTTTTACTAGTTTATATCGTTGTGTTTATATCATGTTTTCATATGAACCCATGGTGACAATGAGTTCTATCATGGGCTAATCGTGATCATGGGGTGATAGCGGATTTACTATGGATTTCTTTAGTTAATTGTTTAATACCTTGGTATGTGGTGATTGTATGATATCTAGCATAGGTTGTGCTTATTCGTCTTATGTGCGTCGCGAACATATAAGATAGCGTGTTATTTTCTTGTGAAGCGATAGTGAATCTTGAGATTTAGAACTTGACATGCTAGCATAGGTTCATGTATTATATGCATGATTAGTGGGTAACTCTAACCGTTTTACTTGCCCTGTGTAATCATAATGAATGACTTGTGCTTAAATCGTTATGTTGTCAAATTCTGTAGACATATAGGGTCTCAACATAATTGATGTCTATTCAACTTCTATCTTAATTGTGGATGCTTGGTAGAATGTTATTCGTACAACAAAAGTTGGCGTTTATCAGTTTCGTGTTGTTCGATTAATACTATCACCATTACATGCTAAGGGTAATAACAATAACTATTGAATGAAGTATTAATGAAGTTATGATCTCATGTATGTTTAATATTGATAATTTAAGTGTTTAATTCTCATTGTTAATATTAGTTAATCAACCTTAATTGTTATTGTCTTGACATTGAAGAGTAATCATACATTGGTGAGTAAGTGTTAATTAAATATAATTAGTCAGAGTCTCTGTAGGAACGAACTAGAAATTATTCTATATTACTTGTGAACACGTATACTTACGTGATTTAATTAGCGCATGATTTGTGCCTAACAAGTTTTTGGCGCCACTGCCGGGGACTCGGTGTTAATTTGTTTAGTTTATGTACTTGCCATCAGTGGTCATTAAGATTCATTGACTAAGACTTGTTACTTACTGCTTCTGGTTGTGTTTGAGGAACTCTAGCGAGCGTTAGTCAGAGTCTCTGTAGGAACGAACTAGAAATTATTCTATAATTATTACCCTTAGCATGTAATGGTGATATTATTAATCGAACAACACGAAACTGATAAACGCCAACTTTCGTTGTACGAATACAATTCTACCAAGCATCCACAATTAAGATAGAAGTTGAATAGGCATCAATTATGTTGAGACCCTATATGTCTACAGAATTTGACAACATAACGATTTAAGCACAAGTCATTCATTATGATTACACAGGGCAAGTAAAACTGTGTGTCTTGAACTCGAGTATTTTGTGTATTTAATGTGTTGTTGAGTATTTTTGCATTTCAGGGTATGATTTGTTTGTACATGAGAATTTCATCAGAATAAGCCTAGGGAAGTACTTGGAATCAGTTGCGGGGAGTTGTGCGAAGAACTCAGCAAAATCAGAAGCAAATATGAGAATTTTCCAGAAGGCATGCAGGCGCCCGCCTAGAAAGAGCAGGCGCCTGCCTGAATAGGATTCATTGACTAAGATTTGTTACTTACTGCTTCCGGTTGTGTTTCAGGAACTCTAGCGAGCGTTAGTCAGAGTCTCTGTAGGAACGAACTAGAAATTATTCTATATTACTTGTGAACACGTATACTTGCGTGATTTAATTAGCGCATGCTTTGTGCCTAACAAGTTTTTGGCGCCACTGCCGGGGACTCGGTGTTAATTTGTTTAGTTTATGTACTTGCCATCAGTGGTCATTAGGATTCATTGACTAAAACTTGTTACTTACTGCTTCCGGTTGTGTTTCAGGAACTCTAGAGAGCATTTATGCAACACGTTCTCGCACCCGCAAGAGAAATCTAGATACGGCTGAGGAAACAGATTCAGCTCTTGACTTTCCGGAGAAGATAGTTTTTGAAGATTCGGATACAGAGAGTGAGAAGAAAGAACCTGTAACAATGGGTGATCGTATAGTTCCAGCTGATCCAGCTCTAATGGACTTTTCTCAGCCTAAAATTGATGACATTCAGTCAAGCATCATTCATCCGGCTATTCAGGCCAATACTTTCGAAATCAAGCTGGGCACTATTCAGATGGTGCAGAATTCTGTTTCTTTCGGAGGTGCTGCGACTGAAGATCCCAACATGCATATCAGGAATTTTGTCGAGATCTGTAGTACTTTCAAATATAATGGTGTTACTGATGAGGCTATCAAGCTAAGGCTTTTCCCATTCTCTCTGAGGGACAAAGCTAAGGATTGGTTACATTCTTTACCAGCTGGGTCCATCAATACTTGGAAAGATCTCACGCAAAAGTTTCCGGTGAAGTTCTATCCAATGGCCAAGACTGCAGCTATGGGAGTGCTCTTACTCAGTTTGCGTAGCAACAAAGAGAATCTATATGTGAAGCTTGGGAGCGCTACAAGGAGATGTTGAGAAAGCGTCCACATCATGGTATGCCTGACTGGATGGTGATCACTGGGTTCTACAATGGTTTGGGGGCCCAATCTAGGCCCATGCTCGATGCAACTTTTGGAGGCGCTTTGTGGGCCAAAAGCTATACTGAAGCCTATAATCTTATTGAAACTATGGCTACAATGGAGTATCAAAACATAACTCAAAGGATGATGCCTGGGAAGGTAGCAGGTATTCTGGAAGTTGAAGTAGCTACAGCTATTGCAGCGCAGCTCCAAGCGCTGTCTATGAAGGTCGATTCTTTAGCCAACTATGGAGTCAATCAAATAGCTATTGTCTGTGAGTTTTGTGCAGGCTCTCATGCTACGGATCAGTGTTCTCTTGTTAATGAATCTGTTCAGTATGTGAACAATTATCAGCGACCGCAGCAGCCTGTGCCAGCTACTTATCATCCTAATAACAGAAATCATCCCAATTTCAGCTGGAGCAATAATCACAATGCTGTTCAGCAACCATATCAGCAAGCTGCAAGTAAATAGTTTAATCCACCTGGATTCCAGCAACCTCAGCAATATGCTCAAAGGCAATCATATCCTTAACAAGGAGGTGCTGCTCCACCTTCTAGTGCTAATTTTGAGGAGTTAAAGCTGTTGTGCAAAAGTCAGGCTGTTTCTATCAAGACCTTAGAAAATCAAATCGGTCAAATAGCCAATGCCTTGCTCAATCATCAACCTGGCACACTTCTCAGCGATACTGAAGTGCAAGGCAGGAAGGAAGCTAAGGAGCAAGTCAAAGCTGTCACCTTAAGGTCTGGAAAAGTTGCTGATGCTGAAAAAGCAAAAGATGGAGAAGCTGAAATTACAGATGAAGAAGAAAAGCAAAAGGAGAAAGAGGGGAGAAACAACTCTATCCTCCACCACCTTTTCCTAAAAGGTTGCAAAAACAAAAGCTGGAAAAGCAATTTGGTAAGTTTCTGGAGGTGTTCAAGAAACTTCACATCAACATACTGTTCGCTGAGGCTGTTAGATACATTTGAGATGTCATGTCTAATATGTTTCATGTTTAGTTTTCAGATCTTAACAAACAGGAAATATCAGTACTTACAGGAATCAGTACTTACTGGAAGTCAGAACTTAAGGATATCAGAACTTAGATTATCAGAAGATAAATATCAGAAGATGGATATCATAACTTAAGTACGGGAGGACTAACAGTTAAGGAAGGAAGCTGATTTACAGGAAAGAAGATCGAGACTGATACAAAGAAGATATGCATGAAAAGAATTAGAGGACTGAATGAATTGTATAAGATATCTGATTGATATATTTTAGGAGACAGAATTATATTCCATATCAATTAGAATTTATCTTGTAACTGTGTACTATATAAAGACAGACATAGGTTTACACTATATGTGTTATCATTATCGAGAAGATCATACATTGTAACCTAGTAGCTCTCATGATATTTGTTCATCACTGAGAGAGAACAGTTCCATTGTAACAGAGTTTATTATATTGAATATATCTATTTACTGTTACTTGTGTTCGAAATTGATTTGATTGTATTCAACACTGTATTCAACCCCCTTCTACAGTGTTGTATGACCTAAAAATTGGTATCAGAGCTTCTCTGTTAACACATATATAGTAAAGATCCAAACAATCATGTCTGAAGAAGCAGAAAATCCAACCAAGCCCACCAAAACTGAAGAAACTAAAAACACTCAAATCCACAGTCGATATGAGACTATTAGGGTTCCCATACTGAGACCTTCTGAGTATCCCATATGGAAAGTGAAGATGGCTATGTTTCTGGAAGCTACTGATCCAGAGTATCTTGACAGAATTAATGAAGGACCGCATAAGCCAACCAAGCTCTCTGTTGTAGTTACATATCAGCCAGCAAAGACCATACCAAAGGAGAAAAGTGAGTATACAGCTGAAGATATCTCATCCTTGACTGACTTATATGACAGGTTTGTGAAACTCTTGAATGATCTGTCACTGGTGGATAAGGAATATGATCTTGAAGATTCAAATATAAAATTTTTTTTAGCTCTTCCTGAAAGTTGGGATTTGAAGTCTACTACTATAAGAGACAACTATGCTCTTGATGAAACTACTCTTGATGATATTTATGGTATGCTCAAGACTTATAAACTTGAGATGGATCAAAAAAGCAAGAGATATGGGAGAAAGAGAAGGACAGTTGCTCTTAAGGCTGAGGAAGAATTCCCTAAAGTGGCTATCTCAAAGAAAGGCAAAGGAAAAGCTCTCATCACAAAGTCTGATTCAGAATCATCAAGTTCTGATGATGATGATTCAGAAACTGAAAGTTTACCTGAAATAGATGTTGATGAAGAGATGATGAAATTGTGTGCTCTTATGGTGAAGGGTATCACAAAGATAGCCTACAGGAAATTCATAAGGGGAAAGAAGTTTTTCAAGAAAGGTGGAAGTACTTATAAGAAAGGGTTCATAAAATATGAAGGCAAAGGTGCAAAGTCTGACAGAGGAGATAACTCAAATGTCAAATGTTACAATTGTGGTGAAAGAGGCCACATATCTCCTGACTGCAAGAAAGGAAAGAGTGACAAAGGCAAGGCACTTGTCACAAAGAAGAAATTGATTTTATTTCTCTATGATGGATTAACTTACAGACTAACTGATACTGATGTGCTAAAGAAGTCTGTCAGAGAACTTCAACATATTCACTATCTTCTGGAAGTAAAATCTGATATTATAAGAAGATGGTCAGAATAAATTTTAAAGGCTATAAGAGATCTATTTAGAATCTCTGGTATAAAGACTTCTCAGTATATACCAATGATTACTAAAGGTGATGGAAAAGAAATTCCTATGCTGAAGAATTCTGCTAAGGTGGAAGTTATTCTGAAAGGAAAATGCTTATGTTATAATGAAAACTCTTCACATCCTAGAGTTATCAGACTTGGTGATGGACTTGAAAGAACATCAATTCAAGCTCTCAGAACAGCCATTTATCAGATTGGTGATAGTAAAGATGAAGAACTGATGCAGGTCAAAGCATAGTTAGTTGAAGTTCTGAGGAAAGCTGAAGACAAGCTGGTAAGAGATTTTGTTAAGAATCATTATGGATTCAGATTGATCCAGTGAAGTTGGTAAAGCCACAAGGACTGTAAGTTGTAGTTAATAGTCTTATTAAAATCTCATTGCATTTAAACTTAAATGTTTTTGACATCATCAAATCTATTAACTTGTATATTTTGCACAATTTACAAGTTGGGGGAGATTGTTAGATACATTTGAGATGTCATGTCTAATATGTTTCATGTTTAGTTTTCAGATCTTAACAAACAGGAAATATCAATACTTACTGGAATCAGTACTTACTGGAAGTCAAAACTTAAGGATATCAGAACTTAGATTACCAGAAGATAAATATCAGAAGATGGATATCAGAACTTAAGTACGGGAGGACTAACAGTTAAGGAAGGAAGTTGATTTACAAGAAAGAAGATCGAGACTAATACAAAAGAAGATATGCATGGAAAGAGTTAGAGGACTGAAAGAATTGTATAAGATATCTGATTGATATATTTTAGGAGACATATATATATATATATTCCATATCTATTAGAAGTTATCTTATAATTGTGTACTATATAAACACAGACATAGGTTTACACTATATGTGTTATCATTATCGAGAAGATCATACATTGTAACCTAGCAGCTCTCGTGATATTTGTTCAACACTGAGTGAGAACAGTTCCATTATAACAGAGTTTATTATATCGAATATATCTGTTTACTATTACTTGTGTTCGAAATCGATTTGATTGTATTCTACACTGTATTCAACCCCCTTCTACAGTGTTGTGTGACCTAACAAAGGCTCAGGAGCAAATGCCTAATTATGCGAAATTCATGAAAGGTATTCTTTCAAGGAAGGTGAAACTGGATGATCTTGATACCGTTGCTCTGACGGAAGAATGCAGTGCGGTGCTGCAACAAAAGTTACCTCCAAAGCTTAAGGATCTAGGTAGCTTCACCATTCCTTGCACCATTGGAAAGTTGTCATTCAACAAGTGCCTTTGTGATTTGGGAGCAAGCATCAATCTGATGCCGTTGTCTATCTTCAAAAAGCTGAATTTGCCTGATCCAAAGCCCACCTACATGTCTCTATAATTGGCTGATCGTTCTATTACATACCCACGAGGCATTGTGGAGGACGTGCTAGTAAAGGTGGACAATCTCATCTTTCCTGCAGATTTTGTCATTATGGATTTCGAGGACGATAAGAAGATTCCCATAATCTTGGGAAGACCTTTCTTGGCTACAGGCCGTACCTTGATTGATGTGCAAAAAGGTGAACTTACTATGAGGGTGCAAGATCATGATGTGACATTCAATGTGTTCAATGCGATGAAATTCCCCACGGAATATGAGGAGTGCTTCAAGATGGATTTGGTCGATTCTGTAGTTATTTCAGAATTTGATCATATGCCAAGGTCTGATGCCTTAGAAAAAGACTTATTGGGGGAATTTGACAGTGATGATGAGGAAGGCAATGAGCAGTTACAATATCTAAATGCTTCTCCTTGGAAATGAAATTTAGACATGCCATTTGAATCTCTTGGTAATACTGATCTCTAGAATGGTGAGGGAAAACTCAAACCATCTATTGAGGAAGCACCTACATTGGAGCTTAAACCATTGCCTGAACACTTGATGTATGCTTTTTTAGGTGATGCATCTTGTAATAACCCCAATTTTTGGAATTTTTTTGAAACCCTTATGAATAGTGTTTTGCTGAATAAGAAAACTTTTCATGCCACACTATGTAGGGGTTCTTTTATTGATCTTCTGGGATATTATTAGTACTCTATGTGGTATATAAGTGTGTGTAAAGATCGTCAAAATCCAAATCCGAACACTTTGATTTTTCCCGAAAATCCACTAGATACAGAAAGAATTGAGTATAAGGTAACAAGATAAAAAGGATTTAAATTAAAGGATTATAAGAGAGGATCATAAAAGGAATATAATGTATTGAGAAAGGTTAAGGAAACCCAAGTAATAAGATCCCGGGTATGATCCCTCAAACGAGAAACGAGAACGAAAGTTAAGCGAACCGTATAACAGATCAGCGGTCATTAGGCAAACAATTAGGAGTTAATCAAGGAGGTTAGGGATGATGAGGTCATCAAACCAATAAGAAGAGGGCAAGTAAGGGGTGATGACATAGCAAATGTGACATAAGCATGACATACGGGGGGAGGAGGTGTGGTTGGTTTTTAACCACACAATTTTCAAGGTTAATAAGGTAATTAACCAAAATCAAATCAAAAGCAACCAAGCTAAGCTAAACAAATCACAAACACAAAAATCATTTCCTTTCTTCTTCAACATTTGCTCTCGGCTTTTCTTCATTTCAAGAAGAAGAAATTTCAAAGTTCAAGTTCCAAGCTTCCTTAATTAGTAAGGTAATTATCTAGTACTCCTTATGCATATATATGGCTATCCTATAAGTTTAAGCCTCCAATTCATTCTCAATCTCTTCCGAGAAATCAATGAATAAGATAATGAATAGTGATTTCAAGATTTTTAACTTGATTTTTCTTGTTTTTCCTTTAAGATCCAAGCATCCCTAAGACATCTCAAGGCTTCTTAAGGCTTCCTAGCTACTCACATCACTTCAAGGAAGGTATAACATCTCCAAACCCTAGCTTTACTTTGTATATTAGGATGATTTTGATTGTTATGGTAAAAGAGTAGCTTGATGCTTGCATGTTTAGAGTTTGGGTTGGAGTGTAGTAAATTGGATGTTGAAATCTTATTGATTAGTTAAAGGACTTAAGTATAGTTTTAAATTCATGTTTGAGAATAACATAAATTGGAGAACTTGAGGTGTTGGGGCTGTTTTAGTATGGTATGGATGGATTTTGGTTGTATGAATGAATTGGGGTTGCTTGGTGGTTGATTTGGAATGTTTTAAATTTGGGAAATCGCGTAAACATAGCCGTCGTAATGTCCCATTTACTTTAGACTGCTTTTGTTCATAACATTAGGACCCGAGAACTCCCTGCTAGTTTTTTACCATTGCCATGATTAGATATTTCATGTTACGATCTTCGTTTTGATATGTGGTTCGTTTGATTCCGATGTACGGTTTAGGAGAAACGGTCATTTTAAGTAACGACGTTTCGCGAACGAACCATTACCCCTCGCCTTACTTTGAAACCTTGGTTAAAGACCTTAAAGGACTAATTGGAGTATGAAACATTTATGTAAATTGTAATAGGAAGTTGGTAAGACACTCGCGAAAGAAACACCTTAAAACTCGTAATGGTTAATTTATTAAAAATGGTGGAGCCGAGGGTACTCGAGCGACTTAAGTGAATCATTAAGCGCAAAGCGAGCGTTAGAGTCTAAATTGGTTAAAGTATAGATTTATAAGTGACTTTGGTTTAATTCCAACTTATATGTTGTTTATAGGTTACCAGACTCGTCCCAAGCCATTTGTAACCCCCAGTCGCTCAGGCAAGTTTTCTACCCGTATAACTGTTGTTGTGATGTATATGTGTATATGCATGATCTTGTGATAAATGCATATTTGTTATTAGAAAATTCTTGCGATATATTGTAGCATGTGATATGGTATATATGCATGCCAGTTTCGTATTCTGGATTTATATATCTGTTGGTTCAAATGCTTATGAGTTGCATAATACCTAAGCTAGAGATAAGCAGTAGTTGCGTATACCCTGAGTATAGGGGACCCAAAGGTGAACCCTTTTCTAAAACCGGGAGTAGATGTTCCCGAGTATATGATATATATATATATATATATATTTATATATATATATTGATATAGTTTTCAAAACTATTAATCGAATAAGGTTTATTCGATAACTTTATATTATTTAATGAATATTACTTGAATATTCATTCGAGGACTTATGACTCACTTTATATTATTTAACGAATATTACTTGAATATTCATTCGAGGGCTTATGACTCAGTTTATATTATTTAATGAATATTATTTGAATATTCATATGAGGACCTATGACTCCGATTATTTTCTGAGATATATTCTTTATTTTATTAAAGAATAAGGTGTCGATAATCAAACTTATTTTTTTGATTATTCAAATAAAGATAGTACTTTCGTATAAGTATATCTTTGGTTATTTAATACCTATTTCAAGTATGAGTTTAACACTTCTACTTCGATTATTTTTATAGAGATTATCCTTTTTAGGAATATTATTTAAATAATAATATTCAGATATTTTCTAATATATTGGGACTGATTTATTTTAATAAATCAGCAGTACCCCAAACATTCTTAAAAATGTTTTCGAGTCTTCAAAATGACTTTTAAAGTTTAGAGCGGATCCCAAAACTCGTTTTAAAATTTAAGATCTCCCTTTTTGAAGGGGACTTGAATACTCGTCCAAAAATCTAAAGGATCCGGCTCTGGGGTATATTTTATATTCGCAACGAGGTTGCTGTTTTGATAAATGAATTGATTACTTACCCAACATTCGGGAAGTAAGTCCATCTATTGAGTCAGCATAAGCAACATGGGCTCAGTGGGCGTCCATGAAAGTGTAAGTGGCTCAGTGGAAGTCCATCAAATGCGTAAGTGGCTGAGTGACAGTCCAGCATAAGGTCCTATTGCGATCAGGGTGATGACCAGTGGGGAATTCGTCTATCTACTAGTAGAAAAGGTTACTTATTGGTATCTTTGCCTGATCAGCAAGATATCAGGTTTATGCCAAGGTTTTCTCCTTTCCAAAATTCATTGGATATTGCAACTCTGTTTATAATTTTCATAACAGAGGTTTTCAAGGAGTGTATGAAATGTATATATATATATATAGGTGTATATATATATCGGGACTTAATGAAGTATCTCGTAACTTCATTATTTATAATGATATTTCAAGGATTGAATCTATTCAAGTCTTATCTTGTAGTCTTATCTGGGTGATGAACTTTTGAAACTGATTATAACTTGAACGGTGGTAGTTCAAGTAGTATTCGGATATAAGTATATTGGAGTATCTTGTAACTTCATCTTTTAAACTTATATCTAGTAAATGATTATCTTGTGCATGTCAAAGATTTTCGGAAAAACGTTGAGACAAGGTTAGATATATGAGATCACCTTGCAACGATATTTTATACAGTTATAAACGGGAACTCTGTGTATATTATACATGTCAGAGGATTTCAAAGATTGTGAAAAGTATATATGTACCTACATACTGAATATTTTGCGACTTGGTCGCGGTAAGATATCAAACTTGGTTCATTTCTTCTTGACCAAGACTTTCATGAGTACTATGAGAATGCTCATATATTGTAAATCATTATACATATTATTTTGGTGGGCTTGTTGCTCACCCTTGATTTCTTCTTTCATCACACAATATTAGCTAGACAAAATGAACAGGACCAAGCTTCCAATTCGCAAGCGGTTAGAAAATGTTTCGCAGTTTGCTGGAAGCGTTGATGCCGTCGTAGCTGAGGTAGGAGCTACCAATAGGCTAGGTTTTCAACTATTGATGAACCAGATTTATGTATATTTATGAATTGTAATAATGGCAAAGAAATGTAAATTTATTCAGAAGCCCTTTTAAGGTGTATTGGCGCATAATTGTGGAATAAAACGACTTGTGATTATTTTTGGATATTCATCTCTGAGACTATAACTTGTGGTGTGTGTGCTTATGGTGGGGTCACAGTACAGAATAGTTGATTATTTATTAAGATTGGGTGTTATTAAGGGAAATGGAACTCGTGACAACCCGGATCCCCGACCCCGGATTTGGGGATGTTACAGAAATGGTATCAGAGCGAAGCGTTATAGACCTCAGAGATGATGTGACGTTAAGATAATAAGTTCACTAAGATGATAAGAACTCTTGCCAAGTTCATAGTCGGACTACCTAACGTAGTACTGACAGTTAAAACCCTTATGGGAACCCTTATAAATATCGTGATAGTAACTTAGTTCGTTCTCGTATAGGGCAGCGGGGCACCGAACCCTGAGGTTCAGGAGCATCAGCATGAGGATGTTTTATTACATGTTGGAGATCAAATTGTGAATCTGATAGAGTACCCTAACGAGGGACCGGGTGAGATTCATATTGAGAATGTTGCGGTTGAGGATGTTATCCCAGAAGGGATTGTTGCCAAGGAGGATCTCGTGGAGGATCCTGATGAGAATGAAGAGATGACCGCTGAGGAATTGATGACCGTAGTCAGGGTGACTACCAGAGCAAGAGTGGTCACGAGGGTGGCACTAGAGAATGAAGAGTTACCAAGGGCACAAAGGTTAATGAGGGCAGAAGGAGTGGGGCCTTCTACGGCACCAATTATACCAGTATCAGACCCTCTTCCCGAGGCTCCTGAAGACATCCATGAGGTTTCACCAATTCCTGTTCCCTCCCCTGTACAGAGCCCAGCACCTACTGAGGAAATGCCACCTTTATCTTCTGCACCGTTGTCACCTGATACTGTGCTTAGTTATCCATTTGGATCCCCTGGGCCTGCACCACCTGCACCCCATGGACTACTAGATGCAACCACTCAGGCTTCTCTTATCGCCGATTATTACATGACTTTGGGTGGCCTGTCCGAGGCCCGTAATGTTATGAGTGATCTGTTGGATCGACTTACTGCACCAAGGATTGAGGGCGGGGTACTTCCGGCAGGATTAGCTCATAGCATGGAAAGGATTGAGGCTACCACCCGTGTTACAGCTAGAGGCCATCTTGAGGGTTAGATTGATCCAGCTCTACTTGCCACTATCTTAGACCTCATCACCTCTGTGATGGAGCAGATTAGGGATGTCGTGCATGCCCGCATTTCTTGATCCATGGTAGTGTGCAGAGCCAGAGTGATCAGACAAGGGTTTCATGTAGCACCGCTTTTGGAGGATTAGCCTACGTTATGAATGATTAGTTTTAATGACGAGATGATTATCTATGGTAGTACTTTTGGGATATAAGCGATTAGATCAAATGATGTAATTCTCTTTAATGTGTTCAGTAGTTGTACCCTCGAACAAATGGTTATGTATATATACGTTAATTTCAGTTCAAATCAGTTGTTTGTGATAAGTTCATATTGTTAATTGCACTATTAACACTTAAGAGAGTGTCATGAAGTTTATAGAACTTGAGAATTCATAATTTGCAATCATGCAAGGACAGAACGAGGGAAAGACTTAAGCAAAGTAAGTAAAATAAATATCCAGAGATTCTTAAAATTTTTTTGAGCATTATGCCCCCATGAGGAATAAGATTAGGGGCAAACCTTGAATGTGATAATTAGGGAGGTCGTAATTAAGATATAAGGAACCCAGAATATAATGAAGTGGAAAATGAAGATTTTAAATTAAAGATGACCCCAATTATGGGGAGTGGGAAGAAATATTTAGACTGAGAAAACAGAAGTCGAGCAAGATAGGAAGAACCAGGATGGTACTCCTATTGGGCAATCCATGGACCTGCCTAAAACAAAACTTATACTTTTACCCTAACCACCACCTTGAGGAAACAATGTGATGTGAAATTCTTCAGGACCTTTAAGTCGCTAAGCTCTCAGAGTTCCAAGGGAATAGTTGACCCAATCGAGGCAAGAGCCTGGCTAAAGGAAATACAGGAATCATTTGAGATTCTAAATGATTGACGAATCAGAAAATAGTGTTTTTGTCACTTACCCTCCTAAGAGAGAGACCACCCACTGGTGAAAGACCAAGAACGGCACGGAGCAAGAGGTTATTGTTATTCCTAGAGGACTAACAATGAGATTTACAGAAGGGGGGTTGAATGTAAATCTCAAAACTTTTTCAGGTTTTGAGAAGTTTATTAAAGCAGTGTGTTCTAGATGAACAAGTGTATGAATTGCTTTGAGCTAATGCAGACAGATATATATTCAAACACAAAATGTAAAGAACACAACAAACTTTAAAAACTTTTCTGGTGGATTTGTTGTTCCACCAGAGATGGTATATTAGAAAATCTGTGTTCAACAATGTTGATCACAGCTGCATCCTAGTACAAACTAGATGAATTTTCTCTCAAGATATTTCTTAACAGCTCTGGAAAATCTCTCTCTAATTACTAGCTTCTTCTTGGTTTATATATTACCAAGTGTACAAGTGAAAAACAATATAAAATTACAATAGTAAAATAAGTTCTTCACTTGCTTCTTTTCCTGTTCATTCAAGTACTTTGTTGACTATTGCATCTTTGTACTAAAGAAGAACGGCTGCTTTTTCTGTTGATCCTGAAATTCGGCTACCACATCTCAGTTTTCTCTGTCAACCCATGTGCCTCTGTCTGTAGGTACAACTACCACTTATCAACGGCTAATTAGCAGAACATCCGTTGAAGCTTTCATCCGTTGATGCATTTATCCGTTGATGCTCTCATCCGTTGATGCTCTCATCCGTTGAAGGATGTTATCCGTTGAAGCTTTAGAGACATCCGTTGAAGCTTAGCTTCTCATCCGTTGAAGGTCTTTAAGTCATCCGTTGATACCACTTCATTTATACAAAATTACAAGGCATGAAATATTTACAATTGGCCTTCCTATCTGCATATCATCTAGTAGTCAACATGACTTATAGTTTCTCTCAACTTCTAAGAATTACATTTTAAATACAGAGACTGAAATATGCTACAATACTAGACTTATTTCTAAGTAAAGCTACACCATCAACGGATAGCCAAAGTGGTCTTATCCGTTGAGGCTACTGACACTAAATTTCTACTTAAGTGTTCTGTTTATTTGGTAGTGGTAGAGTGGTTAAAAAGGTAGGCAATGTGATGTTGTCCCAATCAATAGGTTCCTCTTTTGGAATGATTGGTTCACCATGGATATTTATAGAGGGATCAGCAACAAAAGGTTTAGGTATGGAAGGTAGTGGTTTAGATATAGATTTGGTATCTTCAGGGTTATCTTCACTCCTTCTGTGTGCCTTGGCCTTTCTTCTGTTTCCCTTCTGCCATTCCTCTCTTTCTTCCATATTTTCACCAAATATGCTCCCAAGAACCTCATCTAAGTTAGCAATCTTTTCTTCACCCCTGACTTCAATTCCTTTCATTTCTTCAACTTGGCTTGACTTTAGCTGTTTTTCAAGCTTTGCTTGTGCTCTTTTGTCAGCCTTGAGTTTTACAGCTTCTTTCTTCAACCTTCTGGTTTCTTCCCTTTTGGCCTTTAGAAATTTGGGATGTCCTTGCATCACACAGATACTCTTTCCCTCTCTATAGATAAAGGCCATGTCCATTCTCTCACCCTTGTCCTTGGTCTCCTTCTTCTTTATGATGCTTGCACTTAGAACTTTGTCTCCATCAGGTTTTGGAAGAGGAAAGTCTACTTCCTGCATCTGAGCAAAGTCTAGGGGATTCTTTGTGGAGTCCATACTGGATCTAGTGTTAGGCTTTAGAACCATAGGTTTTAAATTCTTGAAAGAAGTCTCTCCAACCTTATTTCTCCCTACTGGCTTGAGCTCCATGTTGATTGGTTCAATCTTTGTGCTAAATTTCACAGATGTTGATTTATTTTGTGTAGAACCAAACACCAATTGCAACCTTTCATCAATTCTCCTCCATTGTTCTTTCATTTGTATTTCAGCTGCTGCTAGCTGAATCAAATCAATTCCATCAGGTTTTCCCTTGATTTGAATGATTGGAGAGGTAGTGATGGCAGGAACTAGCACTTTAGATATCTGAATCTTTGTAGAGGGCTCTCCTTCCCCTTCCCTCTTATTCTCCCCCTTTTTGTTATCATCAAGGAGAGGGATCAAGCCTTGTGCTTTTGCCAGCTGCATTAGGAGATTGGTTTGAGATTGTTGGTTGAGAAGAAGGGTGGCCACAGAATCTTCAATTCCTTGAACTCTGTCTTCCAACTTGGCCAGCCTTTGTTCAGTAACTGATTCCTTTTTCAATCTCGAAACCAAGTCCTGCAAAGTACCATAGGGCATGACTGAATCCAATTTTTCTGAAGTGAAGGATTTCAAGTCAGCAATATCTTTCCTGAGATCATCTAGACTCATATTTTGCTTTACTTTCTGCAACTTCATGAGATGCAGTGAGTCCAGGTGAGCTTGGAGGATAGCCTTGATATTTGCATTTGAAGTGTTCTGAATGGCCTGTTGAATAGTGATGATTTGTTTGACCAAGTGGACATTGAATTCACCTGTTCTATGCTCCTTAGTCAGGGCCCATTCAGGTAGATTAGGAATGGAACTAGGGTCTTCATCTCCCCCTATGTTCATGCTTCCATCAGAAGAAATAGAGTCATCATCATCAGAATTTACTCCAAATTCCTCAGATGGCTCACCAGCTGTAGAAGGCATCCTGTTAATAGCAGCTTTATCCCTTTGAAGAGATTCTGTTGAGTGCACTAAATGTAGTGTCCTTTCTGCCTCCTCATTGCCCTGAGCAGCCAACAGTTGATAGGCTGTCACAGGATGAGTAAAAGTGTCAGCATCCAAGGAAATGTTATCAATTACAGCTTTGTAATGTTGCTGAAATTGTCTTTCCTTTTCAGCATCATCCACAATCATTGACTCATGAGCAATGGCTGGTTCCACCCTTGTATCAACTGTACCTGCTTTTCTCTCTTTTTCTCTATGTTCTTGCATCAGGGGCTCCCCCTGGCTCACACATCTCACTCCCTCACCTTCACCTTCTAAGGTGGTACTCCACTCACTGACTTTTGCCATGCTGGAAGAAATAGCATGCATTTTTGTGCTCTCAATCTCTCCTTTTGCCTGGGAGCAACCCAGCCTCTCACTCAAATTTTCACTCCCTGCCCTCAATCCTAAAAGTGATTGCACAGTATTCATGTCTTCTACACTTGGAATCATTTCAGTTATTTGTGTAGAGACTATCAACGGATGTGGAATATCCGTTGAAGTTGAAACTGTTGTTATCAACGGATAACTGCTGTTAAGCTTATCCGTTGAAGAGCAACCACTTGTCAACGGATGAGTGATATCCGTTGAAGAAGGAAAAGAAGATGAAATTGAAAGTGATATAACTGTTGAATCTGTATAGATTGATTTGATATGTGTTGATACAGATCCTTCAATTATATCTGAAAGAATTTGCGGGTGATCCAACAAATCATCTAAAAGATGATGATCACCTGTATTTGAGTGGGGCTCCTCCCTGAGTTGTAAAGAGGGAGAATCAGGAATTGATGGGAATAACATATCCACATCCAGAGATGGTGATGAAGTGTTTGGTGATTGATGTGTGATTATTGTGAGAGAATGGGGCTGTGACTCCACATTTATTGGAGTCACATCAAACTGAGTTTGAGAAGGCACAGAGACAGATGGATGTATCTGTGCAGTGTGTGCACCCTGTGTAGAAGATTGGGTTCTAGCCTTCTTTCTTCTAATAAAAGCTTTTGTAGGTGAGTGTTTGGCTTTAGTGTCCCTCCCTCTTTTGTTCTGTGTTCCTGGTTGGGAACTCTTTTCAATAGTAACATCCTTTTGGGAGGATGCTACTAGGGATGTGCTAGAAACCTTTTCAACCACCACAGCTTTTTGAGAAACTGGGGCTTGGCTAGCTTGGGAAGCACTCAACTCTCCTTCCTTATCCTGGGGGTTTCTTTGATGTTCACCCCTCCCCTCACCACTCACACCCTGTTCACTACCCTCAGGGTTAATGGTTGTTGTTACAACTGTTGTCTTTTGAGAAACAACAGAGGTGGTTTTCTTTGTCTTGGATTTTGAAAGTTTAGATTTGGTGACCTTGGTAGAAATCTGTTGGGGCATTGACACAGATTTCATGGCCACACTAGAAGATAAAGAAATAGAGGGGTTGGAAGAAGTAGGAGTTGTAGAAGCAATTACCTCACCTACCTGGGGTGCATTCATGATTGGTAAATATACCAATTGCACACTGCTGTTAAGATCCATTCTCTTCAAGTCTGCAAGAACTCTTTTCTCTTGTGCCCAGCACTTGAGTTTATTATTCTCATTGATTATGACTAAACCTTCAGCAACATGGTTAGCCAATAACATAAAGAATCTAGCATAATAGATGTTATTAGGTCTATTAGCTTTGTTACCTAATCTAGTACCTAATTCTAGCATCACATAGTTGCTAAAGTTAAAGTACCTATCAGAAACAAGCATATAGAACATATTAACAAGAGATGAAGTTATGGCATCAAAATTACTAATTTTCCCAGAGAAAACCTTTATGAAGGCATCCCCAAGAAAACTCCATTCTTTCCTAAGGCCTTTTCGTCTAATACCCCCTAAATTAGCAGAGTTAAGAGAGTAACCTATGGAATCTAACATGCTGGATACATCACTATCAGTGTGTGGTGTCATGGCATTGTTCTCAGGTAATTTAAAACATGCTTGTAAGTCATCACAGTTAATACAGTGATTTTTACCTTTGAGAGTGAAGGAGATAGTCATATCCATGGAGTTGAACTCAGCAGTTGTCCAAATCTCCTCAACTACTTCACAGAAAATCGTTGGGGCTTCCAGCATTGCATAGCTAAGTTTGCAGTTTTTGATGAAGTCCATCATTTTGTGATAATTTGAGTGGGCTTCATTCTTTTCTACCAGAGCTATGAAATTGTTCTTCTCGTAGATGAACCCAGATTGAGACATAATCTTCACGACTGGTGCCATTGTTGTGAGTAGAAATTGCAGAGAATAACTTGAAGGTTTTGCAGAGAGAAAATGGTAAATGCTTGAAATTCTAAGAAAGCGTAAAGTAATAATGAACAATCAGAAGGGCTTATATGCTTTCAAAGAAAAAGAAATAAATAAAGGATTAATCAATAAGTAGGTGTTAGTGAATTTCAGCCGTTTAAGAATAAACTGTAAGTATTCTAATAACTACCTTTAAAACCAATACATACAGATGTATGTATGGTATCAACGGTTAAGAAAATAGAATCAACGGCTGTGAAACACCTCAAACGTCTGATGTGACATTTCAACGGATAATGTAAATTGTCATCCATTGAAAGGTACTTCAGCTTTATCCGTTGACGGATAAAAGTTCCAGAGATATACTTGTCTTTCAACGGATAATGAATATCCGTTGATAGAGCAATTTTGACTTTCAACGGATAGGGAACATCCGTTGATGGAATAAACTTTGTTAAAAGTCAAATTTGTTCTAGCAACTAATATATTTCAGGCTTCTCATCAAATTGCAAAGAAGACATGAATTTTAAGAGTAATTAAGCATACCTAGCTCACTTACCAATCTTGTGAATGTTGATTCATCAAGTGGCTTGGTAAATATGTCAGCAATTTGTTGTTCACTTGGAACAAAATGTAGTTCCACTGTACCATTCATGACATGCTCCCTAATGAAGTGGTACTTGATATCAATGTGCTTGGTCCTTGAGTGCTGTACAGGATTCTCTGTTATGGCTATGGCACTTGTGTTGTCACAAAAGATAGGTATTCTATCAACATGAAGTCCATAATCAAGGAGTTGATTCCTCATCCATAACATTTGAGAACAGCAACTTCCAGCAGCAATGTATTCAGCCTCAGCTGTAGAAGTAGAGACTGAATTTTGCTTTTTGCTAAACCATGATACAAGCTTGTTTCCCAGGAATTGGCAGGAGCCTGTTGTACTTTTCCTGTCTATTTTGCAACCTGCATAGTCTGCATCTGAATAACCAATCAGATCAAAGCCAGATTCTCTAGGATACCAAATTCCTAAATTTGGTGTACCCTTGAGATATCTGAAAATTCTCTTGATAGCAATTAAGTGAGACTCCCTAGGATCAGCTTGAAATCTAGCACACAGACATGTAGCAAACATTATATCTGGTCTGCTAGCAGTTAAATATAAAAGTGAACCAACCATGCCTCTATAACTTGTAATGTCCACAGACCTTTCAGTCTTATTTAATTCAAGTTTGGTGGCAGTGGCCATGGGAGTTTTTGCAGATGAGCATTCCATTAAGTCAAACTTCTTTAAAAGATCATAAATATATTTAGTTTGACTAATGAAAATTCCATCACTAACTTGTTTAACTTGTAAACCAAGAAAATAGGTTAGTTCTCCCATTAGGCTCATTTCATATTTACTTTGCATTAGCTTAGCAAACTTTTTGCAAAGTTTATCATCTATAGAGCCAAATATTATGTCATCTACATAAATTTGAACAAGTATACTAGAGCCATTAACATTCCTAAAGAAGAGAGTTTTATCAACAGTACCTCTAGTGAAGTGATTCTCCAAAAGAAATTTTGATAAGGTTTCATACCAGGCTCTAGGTGCTTGCTTCAGTCCATAGAGTGCTTTCAACAGATAATACACATAGTCTGGAAAATTTGGATCTTCAAATCCTGGAGGTTGACTTACATAGACTTCTTCCTCTAATTTCCCATTTAGAAATGCACTCTTGACATCCATTTGATAGACTTTGAAATTGGCATGGGCTGCATGGGCTAGAAATATTCTGATGGCTTCAAGTCTTGCAACAGGAGCATATGTTTCATCAAAATCTATTCCCTCTTGCTGAGAATAGCCTTTAGCAACCAATCTGGCTTTATTCTTTATGATAATGCCATTTTCATCCATCTTGTTTCTGAATACCCACTTTGTGTCAATAGGACTCTTGTTCTTTGGTTTGGGTACCAGCTTCCAAACTTGGTTTCTCTCAAATTGGTTTAGCTCTTCCTGCATAGCTAATATCCAATCTGGATCCAATAGAGCTTCTTCCACTTTCTTAGGTTCCTCCTGAGATAGAAAACTACTGTACAGACATTCATCTTGAGTAGCTCTTCTTGTTTGCACTTTAGATGATGCATCACCAATGATCAGTTCAAAGGGATGATTCTTGGTCCATTTCCTTTGTGGTGGAAGATGTGCTCTAGATGAGGTGGCCTCAGTATTGTCATGATGTGAGACAGAGTGTTGACTAGTTGAAACTCCCCCTGAGTTGTTGGTCCTTTGCAGGGAACTTGGAGTTCTATCAACTGATGATGTAAATCGATTATCCGTTGATGAACTATGATCAACGGATGCTTCATTTTGTACTTCAACGGATGATGCACTATGTCTTTCAACGGATACTGCATTGCTTCTATCAATAGATGCAGTATTTTGTGCATTATCCAGGGGCATGTTTTGAATCCCTTTTGAAGTGTCATCTCCATCAGTCTCCTCTTCACTATCATCACAATATATCTCAATGTTGTCAAATTTGAGTCTCTCATTATGTCCCTCATCTGTTAGTCCATCAATCTTTTTATCATCAAACACAACATGCACAGATTCCATAATAATGTTGGTTCTTAGATTGTAGACCCTATAAGATTTTCCAGCTGAATAACCAACAAATATTCCTTCATCAGCCTTTGCATCAAACTTCCCTTTGTGGTCAGATTGATTCCTCAGTATAAAGCATTTACATCCAAAGACATGAAGAAAGTTTAGAGTTGGTTTTCTTCTCTTGAACAACTGATAAGGAGTCATGCCTTTAGCTTGATTGATCAAAGAAATATTCTGAGTGAAGCAGGCACAATTAACAGCTTCAGCCCAGAAATATGTTGGTAACTTTGATTCTTCAAGCATTGTTCTGGCAGCTTCAATTAAAGATCTGTTCTTTCTTTCAACAACCCCATTTTGCTGAGGTGTTCTTGGAGCTGAGAACTCATGCATGATTCCATTTTCTTCACAGAACAGCCTTAATGTCAAATTCTTGAACTCAGTTCCATTGTCACTCCTGATATTTCTAACCTTCAAGTCAGGATGATTGTTGACTTGCCTGATGTGATTGATAATGATTTCACTTGCTTCATCCTTTGATCCAAGAAAACAGACCCATGAGAACTTTGAGAAATCATCTACAATCACTAAGCAATATCTTTTTCTTGCTATTGACAATACATTGACTGGTCCAAACAAATCCATATGTAGCAGCTGTAATGGTTCATCAATTGTTGTTTCAAGCTTCTTCTGAAATGATGCTTTCCTTTGTTTGCCTTTCTGACAAGCATCACACAGACCATCCCTTGAGAATTCAACAAGAGGAATTCCTCTTACTAAGTCCTTTTTGACTAGATCATTCATTGTTTTGAAATTCAAATGGGATAGCTTCTTGTGCCATAGCCAACTCTCAACTGAACTTGCTTTGCTGAAGAGACAAGTAATAGATTCTGCATCTGTAGAGTTGAAGTCAGCTAAGTACACATTTCCTTTTCTAACTCCAGTTAGAACCACTTTGTTGTCTTCCTTACTAGTGACAACACAGGCTTCAGAATTGAAGGAAACTGTATTCCCTCTATCACATAGTTGACTGATACTCAGTAAGTTGTGCTTGAGACCATCAACTAATGCAACTTCTTCAATGATGACATTCCTTGTTGAAATCAAGCCATATCCCATAGTAAACCCTTTGCTGTCATCTCCAAAGGTTATGCTGGGGCCAGCTCTCTCTTTAAACTCTGTGAGCAGGGAGAAATCTCCAGTCATGTGTCTTGTACAGCCACTGTCCAAGTACCATAGATTTCTTCTATTTTCCTGCACACCACAAAATCAATCAATTTGATTTTGGTACCCAAGTTTCCTTGGGTCCATTCTTGTTAGCCTTTCTCCTAGACTTCATTCCTCCTGCATCTTTAGACTTAGGTGAGTTTGAGTCAACCTTGGTCTTAGATGTGGTTGGTTGAGGTGTAGGGTTAGTCACAACATTATCCAGCACATTTATAGAATTATTAGGCATGGATTGTGCATACATGTTATTCCACATTGGCATATTGTATGGCATTTGAGGCATACTGAATGCAGCAAGATAAGGATTGTTAAAATATGGCATGTTTGCAAAATGTGCATAAGGATTTTGTTGAGACATAACAGGCATAGCATGTAGAGGTGATACAGACATGTTAGGCATGGAAGAGGGTACAGTTATGGGAGATTTCTTAATAGATTTACAATTAGCAGATAGATGATTAACACTACTACAATGCACACAGCTTTTTCTAGGAGCATACTTGTCAGGTGTGTAATTGTTATGTTTGTTAACTCCTACCTTCCCATTTCTGTTGGATTTCCTTTTGGATTCCTTTTTATCCTCAACCATCTTGAGCCTATTGTTTAACTGTTCTAAGGTCATGTGCCCTACATTCACCTTTCTGACATCTTTGGATGTGCTTGCTCCTTCTTTGACAAAGTTCTTTGAAGTTGAACCAAACTTTTTGTTGAGTTTCTTTAGATTTTCTCTTTTAGAAACATCTGCCTGTTTTAATTGAGGAACCTTCAACGGATGTTCCTTTTCTTCCTTCAACGGATAACTTTCATCATCCGTTGATTCCACATCCGTTGACAGTCCATCAATTAATTCCAGTTTCTTTTTATTTTTATCCCAGGCAGTTTCACAGAATGATTCAATTCCTTGGACTTTGGCAATTTGAGCACTTACATCCCTAGATGTTTTCCAGGCTTTAATCACCTCTTGCTCTTTCTCTAATTGATTGGAAAGTATTTCTACTTTCTTAACAGATTCAGCTAGTTCATTTTCAACAGATATACAATGCAATTTGGTTTTCTCTAGGTCAATCAACTTATTTTCTAACACAGTATTTCTATTACTTAAAAACAGATTGTTCTCTTTGATCCTACTATTTTCTTTAGCAAGAGATTTAAGAGACACACGCAAATGATACAATTCAGTAGACATGTCATTGAAAGCATCATTGCACTCTTCTTTAGTAAGCTGTGTTAAATCAGTAGTGATTACCTGATTGCTTGATGAACTAACTTCGTTTTCTTCAGAATCAGCCATGAGAGCAAGGTTGACATAATCCACATCTTCATCCTCTTCATCTCCATCAGCTGCCCAGTCCTTTTCTTGAGTAATGAAAGCCCTTTCCTTCTGTTTGAGTAGATCAAAATATTTCTTTTTGTAATCTACTTGTTCAAATTTCTTCTTTTCAGAGGTTGGCTTTCTGCACTCACTTGCAAAGTGTCCACTTATACCACAATTAAAACACTTGAACTTGGATTTGTCCACCATGTTCTTATAGGGTTTAGTGGCTCTAGTGTTTTTCCTGAACTTCATCTTTGCAAATCTCCTGGACAGAAATGCAAGATGCTCATCAATACCATCAGAGTCATCTTGACTGGAGTTGTCTTCATTTTCAGCAACTTGCTCTTTACCCTTGTCTGATTCTGGATTTCTTACACCATCTTTGGAGCTTGATGTAGATCTCACAGTTTCTTTTCTGCATTCTTTCTCATTTTCAGCTACCAATGCAACTGAACCTCCTTTCTTTCTCCCCCTCTCCAATACCTCATCCTGTTCCAACTCTAGTTCATAAGTCTTCAAGATTCCATATAATCTTTCAAGAGTAAAGTCCTTATAATCCTGAGAGTTTCTTAAGGAAACAGTCATGGGTTTCCATTCCTTTGGTAAGGATCTCAAAAATTTAAGATTTGAATCCTTCACCTGGTACACTCTACCATACAGCTTCAGTCCATTCAACAGCTTTTGGAATCTATTAAATGTGTCATTTAAAGATTCATTCTCTTTAAAATGAAAGTACTCATACTGTTGAATGAGAAGCTGCATTTTGTTCTCTTTTACTTGTTCTGTACCTTCACACAGCAACTGAACTGTGTCCCAAACCTCTTTGGCAGTTGAACAATTTATCACATTATCAAACATATCCTTGTCAAGACCATTAAACAAAATGTTCATAGCCTTCTTATCCTTGTGGACTTCTTCTGTGTCTTCCATTGTCCATTCTGCTCTAGGTTTTGGAATGGATTGACCAACAGCAATTGTGGCCGTAGCAACTGTGGCTACTTTGTGGGGAATGTGAGGACCATTCTCAATGCAGTTTACATAACCTTCATCTTGGGAGAGTAGATGAAGGTGCATTTTCACCTTCCAGTGGTGATAACTGTCTTTGTCAAGAACTGGGATCTTTACTCCAATATCCTTCTTACTCATCTTTGTTAGATTCCAAGATCTTTAAACTCTTTGTATGTCAAGAGCCAGCTCTGATACCAATTGTTATTCCTAGAGGACTAACAATGAGATTTACAGAAGGGGGGTTGAATGTAAATCTCAAAACTTTTTCAGGTTTTGAGAAGTTTATTAAAGCAGTGTGTTCTAGATGAACAAGTGTATGAATTGCTTTGAGCTAATGCAGACAGATATATATTCAAACACAAAATGTAAAGAACACAACAAACTTTAAAAACTTTTCTGGTGGATTTGTTGTTCCACCAGAGATGGTATATTAGAAAATCTGTGTTCAACAATGTTGATCACAGCTGCATCCTAGTACAAACTAGATGAATTTTCTCTCAAGATATTTCTTAACAGCTCTGGAAAATCTCTCTCTAATTACTAGCTTCTTCTTGGTTTATATATTACCAAGTGTACAAGTGAAAAACAATATAAAATTACAATAGTAAAATAAGTTCTTCACTTGCTTCTTTTCCTGTTCATTCAAGTACTTTGTTGACTATTGCATCTTTGTACTAAAGAAGAACGGCTGCTTTTTCTGTTGATCCTGAAATTCGGCTACCACATCTCAGTTTTCTCTGTCAACCCATGTGCCTCTGTCTGTAGGTACAACTACCACTTATCAACGGCTAATTAGCAGAACATCCGTTGAAGCTTTCATCCGTTGATGCATTTATCCGTTGATGCTCTCATCCGTTGATGCTCTCATCCGTTGAAGGATGTTATCCGTTGAAGCTTTAGAGACATCCGTTGAAGCTTAGCTTCTCATCCGTTGAAGGTCTTTAAGTCATCCGTTGATACCACTTCATTTATACAAAATTACAAGGCATGAAATATTTACAATTGGCCTTCCTATCTGCATATCATCTAGTAGTCAACATGACTTATAGTTTCTCTCAACTTCTAAGAATTACATTTTAAATACAGAGACTGAAATATGCTACAATACTAGACTTATTTCTAAGTAAAGCTACACCATCAACGGATAGCCAAAGTGGTCTTATCCGTTGAGGCTACTGACACTAAATTTCTACTTAAGTATTTTGTTAAACATATCATCAAACTAATGCACATATATTCCTAACAGTTATGATAAACTGATTACAGTTCAGTCAATTGTTTTCAGGAAAGTACTTCCCAAGGTTATGGAGATAGTGAAAAAGTGTTAGAGCTAGAACAAGGCGGACGAGTATGATGAATTATGAATCTAAGTTGTAAAAGTTGTCAAGATTCGTTCTGAGGACACGAATCCAGAATGACGGGATGTTTGAAATCAATGCTTATGTTGTGTTAGTTCAGGAAATAATGATAAGAGAAAGGAAAATAAAAAGAAACTGAAGTGGAAATGAATATAAAGGCAATAGAGTTTGAGGAATAATAAGGAATTTGGGTATGAGGAAACCCTAAAGACTCGTAGCAATAGAAATAGAAAAGTAAGTAATCATCAGGATGAGGGTGATTCACCATAAGTTAAATTTATGGTTGAAGGCATAAGAGATACATATATGTTGTACCCCCTTCAAGTTGGAAGGATTCGGGAAACCTTGAGATAGTTCGAAGGATAAATAATGAGACGCGGATAGACCGAGGAGACCAGAAAGTAAGAAATTAGGAAAATTGGATGAAGGAAATGACCTTCAAGAATGTGGAGTGTGAGACCGGTGGCTTGATACCCAGGAAGGAAGACGTCAAGAATGAGAGATATCCCAACATTGAGATGACTGTTGAGATAGACAACAAAAGTAAATACGGAATTATTAAGAAGAAGTTCACGTTGAACACGACCAATGCTCACCATATGTATTCTATGCCCCCTTATCCGTATCTAGCTACTGACTATGGTATCCTTGTTATCATTACCGAATCAGGCAAGAATAGTGGATAACCGTTATTGTCTTTTGGAGGCCATAAGGATTGACCTCATTTTGGATAAGGATATTATTATGAAATTAGGCATATACTATCGAGGTGGGAATGATTGAATAAAGAGACCCTCATCAGGGATATATGACTTGATTTATCCATGGAAGGATGCATGTACCTTTTTAAAGGTGGAATTAAGGATAGAACATCGGTAACTTAAAACGAATCCTAGGGGAATGCATAAAGGTTGGCATTCCACCCTTAATAGGGACAGCATGAGTTTTGACAAGTATGAATTGGAAAGGATCAAGGTAACAACAACCTTTAAAGATCAGTAAAGAAATTTTTCAGAAGTACATAGACAATGGTTCTAGTATTAGTAAATGGTATTTTGATATGCCTGTATCTAGGGAATACAGGAGGAACGATTCAAGGATAACCTTAGAGGTTTTACAAGGAGAAAGGTAATATTCAAAATTCTCAAGAATAGAAATATTGATAAAGGAAATATGACGTAATTATAAATGATGCCAAGTGGGGCACGTGTTAAACCATGAGAAAGTATGGATCGAACCAGTAAAGGTCGAAATTGTTCAGGGAAATTAGGACCTAAGATAAAAGATGTTCTAAGTATGATTGAGAGTCAGTCGTGATAGTGATTAACCTCTAAAGACTGAGGCAATAACTTATGGAAAAATGGTGATATTTTTTTTTACTCATCAGATTTTAAGGAAAATATCTTCACATAAGTTGTGATTGAAATGAGGTAGAAAATTTATTTGAAGGTGGTTAAAATGACATTGACTATAAGGAAATTTTACTATCAGGAAAGGCCAAAGAGGTGGCCGACACTTTAAAGGTAAGAGGATAATTATCGGCGCTCGTGCCAGAAGAATACAATGATAATGGTTAAAGCTGTGATGGTTGTATTATGGTTTAGAAGATTGACATTCCTTCTGATGACTGTGCAATACCCAACCGTAATAGTAGTTGGTAAAGGTTTAATTCGTGTAATCACCATGAGCGGGCTATCTATCTCAGAAGGTACTATCTTGAGATAAGCCAGGACCATGTTTCAAAATCGACTAAACGAACCTTTGAGTTAAGTCTTCTGTTGAAGGTATATGATTAAGAATGGTATTAACCTGCTATCGTTGCTTTGATTGAAACTCTTCTGCAATTTTATCTGCTTCATGTCATGAAAGTACGTCAGAGTTTGGAGTGTTCTTCATGAATTATGATTGGTGATTATGTTAACTCCTTAGAAGTATTCTATACGACATGTATGGACTCCGTATGGTTAGATATTAAGATTTCATGAAAAGTGAATGACGACAGTAGGTCAGTGGTGGACCATAGTAATGCAGCAACGATTCTTTGAATAATGTGCCGATTACAACCATGAGAGTTGTAGTGTAATGGATGTTGAGATTGAGTACCACTAATCGGGTCATGGTAATGTATAAGTTATCATTGAATAGACTGGTTAAGTAGATTATCTACCTATTGAATATTTATTCCTTCTTATCAATAGAAAGTCGTAATACTATACGAGGAAGGTTGCGATGCAAGCATAGAATTCTAGTAACGATGGTGTCTAGAATGAGATCCCAGATTCGATTTTCGATGTCGAGGGAGTTTCAAAGGTGATTATGTATAAGCTCGAGGAAGAGCATGGGTCCATAGAATGATGGACGGAATAGCAAAAATATTTAGGCATGTGAAATACGATGCTATAATACTTGATGTTGATATAAATACATATATGTTTTGTTCTCCTATGACAAACCTCTATAGTTCAGAGGTAGATTCCAAGCCAGATATTTTATGGCAATATTTTTTACATATATACAATTCTCTTCAGTTCGTTCTTTTCTCTTCTTTTCATTTCATGTAAGCTGAGAAGAACAACCCTTCCAGAAGGGGAGGTATTGCCGAATGACTATCTATCTGTGTGATAGAAGCCTAGTAGGATACCACATGTCATTTAATTGCTTGTCAAGTGCTAAAGGCTGGCCACCTTCTGTACTAACTATGCAGTAGAACAAGTGTTCATGATTATAGTGATCTCTCAACAAATTCCTTTACTTCTATATGATGGATCAAGCTTTCGAATATGGAAGCAGCTAAAGGAAGTAGTATCAGTATGATGGTATTCCGATTCTAACGCGTTAGTGATACTAAGGTTGACGTGGTTATTAAAAGGTTATAGAACGCTAACGAGCAAAAGTATAACCAGTATAATATTAGGAATGGAAGGTCGTAGCGATTACGAACTGGAAAAGAATGGGTATTGAGAAGCAAAAGCTCTAATGCTAAAAGCTATAATGAGAGTCTATGCAATAGACTTGAGAGAATTTGGAATGATCAATTAACGCGGATTGAGTTTTCTCACGATAATAGATCTTATGTCAGGCATCGAGATGTCGCCTTAAGAGATCCTTGAGGGAAGACAATGTCGATCTCCCTTATGTTAGGATGAAGTTGTAGAGCGCAAGATGCTCGGATCAGCAGTGGTCCAAAGGACCAAGGATATGATAGATCTAATCAGAGGACGGCTGGTAGTAGCCCAAGATGGACATGAGAAATATGTTAATTTGACACGAAAGGACAAAGAATAGGAAATAGGGGACCTAGTAATGTTAAAGGTATCCCTTGGAAAGGATTGATGAGGTTTAAAAAGAAAGGAAAGCTAAGCCTACGAATGGTTGGACCCTTTGAGGTATTAAGACGTATTGGGAAGTTAGCATATGAGCTAGCCCTACCCCCGAACATGTAGTAAGTTCATAACGTGTTCCACATATCAATGTTAAGGAAGTGTAATTCGGATGCCAGACAAATAGGGGCATATGAGTGCATAGACATGCAACCAGACGTAACCTACATGGAGCAACCAGGAAGGGTTATAGATCAAAAATGGACAAATGCTTAGGAGAAGAGTTATCAAACTAGTCAGAGTTTGATGGTAGAACCACAATGTAGAAAAATTATGTAAGAGTTAGAAAGTACAATGCTAAGAAAGTATCCCTACTCATTTTCTATCTGATTCCGGGACGGAATCCTTTTAAGGAGGGGAGACTGTAATAACCCCAATTTTTAGAATTTTTTTGAAACCCTTATGAATAGTGTTTTGCTGAATAAGAAAACTTTTCATGCAACACTATGTAGGGGTTCTTTTATTGATCTTCTGGGATATTATTAGTACTCTATGTGGTATATAAGTGTGTGTAAAGATCGTCAGAATCCAAATCCGAACACTTTGATTTTTCCTGAAAATCCACTAGATACAGAAAGAATTGAGTATAAGGTAACAGGATAAAAAGGATTTAAATTAAAGGATTATAAGAGAGGATCATAAAAGGAATATAATGCATTGAGAAAGGTTAAGGAAACCCAAGTAATAAGATCCCGGGTATGATCCCTCAAACGAGAAACGAGAACGAAAGTTAAGCGAACCGTATAACAGATCAGCGGTCATTAGGCAAACAATTAGGAGTTAATCAAGGTGGTTAGGGATGATGAAGTCATCAAACCAATAAGAAGAGGGCAAGTAAGGGGTGATGACATAGCAAAGGAGACATAAGCATGACATAGGGGGGAGGTTGTGTGGTTGGTTTTTAACCACACAATTTTCAAGGTTAATAAGGTAATTAACCAAAATCAAATAAAAATCAACCAAGCTAAGCTAAACAAATCACAAACACAAAAATCATTTCCTTTCTTCTTCAACATTTGCTCTCGGCTTTTCTTCATTTCA